>NC_036839.1:40954785-40986481 GCF_002910315.2 Salvelinus sp. IW2-2015 | reverse complement strand
AACCACTTACAAAATGAACAAAACAAACGATCGTGAAGCTAAACTGAACTAAGTGCACACATGCAACATAGAACATACATAGACAACTACCCACAAAAGCCTACTGCCTATGGCTGCCTTAAATATGGCTCCYAATCAGAGACAATGAATGACAGCTGTCTCTGATTGAGAACCAATCCAGGCAGCCATAGACATAACTAGACAACTATACTCTACTCTGCCCCATACACATACAACACCCCATAGACTAGACAAAACACACAAAAACAACCCACCCCAACTCACGCCCTGACCAACTAAATAAATAAAAGAAAAAGGAACAATAGGTCAGGAACGTGACACTTTGGGATGTTTTTAACATAAATCTTCAATAATTTTCCAACTGGAGAATTCCTTTGTCTTCAGAAAAGCAATGGAACAGAGCTCGCTCTCACGTGAACGCGCATGGTCAGCGCATGTTCAGCTCATGGCACTCTGGGAGAGACCTTACTCYATCCCGTCTCATTCGGCCCCACTTCACAGTAGAAGCATCAGACAAGGTTCTAAAGACTGTTGACATCTAGTGGAAGCCTTAGGAAGTGCAACATGACCCATATCCCACTGTATCTTCAATAGGGAATGAGTTGAAAAACGACCAACCTCAGATTTCCCACTTCCTGGTTGGATTTCTTCTCAGGTTTTTGCCTGCCATATGAGTTCTGTTATACTCACAGACATCATTCAAACAGTTTTAGAAACTTCAGAGTGTTTTCTATTCAAATCTACTAATAATATGCATATATTAGCAACTGGGACTGAGTAGCAGGCAGTTTACTCTGGGCACGCTTTTCATCCAAACGTGAAAATGCTGCCCCCTATCCATAACAAGTTAAATAATCTTGTCGCTCAACAACTGCATGCTTATCGGGTATCCAGCTAACTTAAAGTACTACTAAAGCACGTGGCTAATGTAAGCTACAGTATTTAGCTAAAGTAAAGGCACGGCAGGCTGCAAATCACGATCAGTTTTCAAAGATATGCGTTTAAATAGTTGTGATCATTTTAAGGACAACAACAAAAAATGACTTATATTTGAATACTGCAGGACTCTTTGCTCGTCCTCTTTGCCGTCTTCCATTCGTTTTTTTTAATCAAATCTCGAAGACCTCCTTTTTTCCAGTTTGAATGCATTTTGGGTGTGAAATTCCCGAAAAGTTGACAATTAATTCATCCTACATGAGAAGCCGAAACGAGTATGACATTTGGGCATTTAAAGTGTCGTATACAATTTTTTTACAAACTCTAACACCGTACCCATACCGGCCGTGCACGTGTGCTATCATGCACAAATTAATTTTGTCCTCTCACACCAAACGCGATCACGACACGCAGGTTAAAATATCAAAACAAACTCTGAACCAATTATATTCATTTGGGGACAGGTCGAAAAGCGTTAAACATTTATGGCAATTTAGCTAGCTAGCTTGCAGCTAATTTGTTCTGTGATATAAACGTTGAGTGGTTATTTTACCTGAAATGCACAAGGTTCTCTACTCCGACAATTAATCCACACACAAAACGGTCAACCCAATCGTTTCTCGTCATCTCTCCTCCTTCCAGGCTTTTTCTTCTTTGGACTATATATGGCGATTGGAATCTAACTTTCATATTTACCATGACGGTGACGGAACTCAGTTCATCTTTCAATCTACGCCCTCCCCGTGTGGTAATGCCCCCGTGTTGTAATGCCCCCGTGTTCTAATCAGACACTGAACATGGAAATGCAATACAGTAACTGAATGTAAATCTAGCWAGTGTCAGCTTTGTGCAATTACATACAAATGTAGCATAGGATCTAGATAAGAAATTTGGCTATTAACAAGGTACCAGTTCGTGTATCACTAAGATAATAGCTGTTAGTAAAGAGCACATTACGGATGAGCAGTCAGTAGACATTATTTACATTGAAGCAAGTTCCCGTCCGAACAGTTCCAATTTCCTACTGATGGAATATTGACAACAATGGTATTGTGTTGTTCTGGTCACCAAGAAACCAAACAAAACCATGACATGCTTATTTGTTTCATTTGTAAATCTATTCACATTGTGTGTTTTCATAAATGTTTTCTGTAATTACTGTATACTAATTCAGCAACGGCCCTCGTATCATGTCAGAAGTATCAAAACGTGAAAATCAACTGTTGTACATATTATAAATGACCAAAAGCACTATAATTTGAAGTGTTCATGATTGTTTGTCCTTTCTTTTGTTAAACTTAAAACAGCAACAAAGCGTTCAACCTCAGTAAAACTCTTAACTAACCAAAAATGCTAGTGTAGAAAACTGTGACCATTTTCTCAAAAAGCCAATTCCTGCTTTCTGTTAAACCCACAGCCATTTTCACACTAACAGTTGTTTTTTAAAGAAATCTGTTTTCACAAATATTAATACTTACAGTACAGAGATCAATGATGTCTGTTTATGAGGTAGTTAATTGTATGTTGGTATGAAAGGTGTATGTGGAGCATCAAATATCCTGTTTGTCCTCTCAGCTTTTAKTAGGGGAAGTGTGTGAGACAGAGAACAGAACGCAAGAGAGTGTATGTGTGTGTGTGTGTCTATGTTTGCATACATGCGATGTGGGTTCGTTCACGATGTGAGTTATTTTCAGATGTCCGGGTGAGATGTGATCACAGGAAGACTAGAGGGAAACATGTCGTCTCACAGGCTGAATGCTCACCCAACGACATCTGCTGAGWAACACTCACGTCTATTGTTGTTGAGTTTCAAATAGATTTATTGGTAGATGATCAGGGTTACATTCAAATGGGGTTTGTGTGATGTGACAGGGAGAGGCAGTACTGAGAGAGCAGAGGGAGAAGTTGTGGTCCACAGCCTCTTACAGTTGCCCACAGGAGCGGCTGTGTCTGTCTGTCTGTCTGTCTGTGCATGCGTGCGTCTTACTGTCGTCCTCGGCAGCAGGGCAGGGATGTAAAACACAGCTCAGCGCTGCTATGGTTATGGTTGTGTTATTCACCTTTCATCTTGTTCTCCCCTTCTCACATTCACCCCCGTGTGGTGAGAGTATGGTCACTGCACGCTGGACATGGTATGGCAAGAAGCACGCCACAAACACAACCACAGCTAAGATCTTCCTACGTACCCTCAGACTACGACGCCACGTCCCCTGCCTCTCTCCTGCTCCTGAACACCCCCCCAGGTTTACACCCCATTTGTTCTCCCCCATGTCCTCCCTCTCCCCTAAACTCACCCCACACCCCTCTTCCACCCCCACACTCAACCCCGTCCCCTCCATTACCCCTCCTTCACTAGTGTGTGTAGTTGTGCCAGGCCCCCTGACCCTCTTCAGATGCAGAATTAGTCCCCCCCGTAGCTGACCACAATAAAGGTTAGAATCAGGAAAAACAGCCCCACTCCAAGGCAGTGCTGGTTATGGAACCCTTCTCTGTGGTGATTCTCCACCAGGTCAAAGCAGCCGTCTCGTCTTGCTCCCCCTCTTCCTCCTCTGATCTGAAGTACCACACTGCCACTCACCACCGTTGCCACGGTTACCCGGGCGACGAGACAGAGTACCCAACAGCTTCTGGGCCTGGTGAGGGGCGTAAGGAGGGCAGGGTGAGGCTGTACCTATAAGCAGAGAAAGATTTGAGAGCAAAATTGAATGGTTAATTTAATAACTGATTAGTTGAAAAAATTCTAAATCAACCGGTCAGTTTTACGTTTGAAGCCGGTTTGTGGTCACACTGGTCCAGAGAAGCAACATTGTGTTACAGTAGAGATTGACGTAGAAGACTGTTATCATGGTTAGCGTGGTGACCTGACACTCCCTGTCCTCTCCGGACCAGATCTGACCCATCAGGTAATACATCCCCTGGAACAGGAAGCTGGTGCACAGCAAGAGGTCAGTGGTCACCATGTTAAGGGTCAGGATGATGATTGGTGTCCGCCCCGACCTCCAGCAGTTACGCATGGTCAGGCCGTTGCCTAGGAAACCCAGGAGCAACAGAGCAGGTAGAGCCAGGGCTTGACGTGTGTGTAAAAGAGGTCATGGTATAGCCAACACTGTCTGGAAGAGGAGAGAGAGAAAGTGAGGAGGAAGGTGAGGAGAGGAGGAGGAAGATGGGGAGAGGATGGGGGAGCAATTGTGACCGATGAGAACACACTGTACAGTGAGTGTGGTTACATGCACACAATAATGCGATTATTGTGGATAGTCAGATTAATAAAATTGTTAGATTAAAACGTTTACATGCTTTGCAAGAAGAACGATTCCCCTAATAATCCTGTTTACATGGACACATCTGAAATCAGGTTACCTGATGATACCTGATGATAAAATGTAGAAATTCTATGTGTATAGCCTCTAAAGTATATAGGGCAGCAACCCCCCTTTGATGCACCTGAACTGACCTCGCCTTCTGAATGATAGCGGGGTGAACAGGCCATGGCTCGGTTTGATTGATGTCCTTAAACATTTAGTAACGACGGAATGCATTTTAAATTTCACGCACAGTACCACTTTTGTAGGACTTACTAAATGATTTGATCGATATTGGTGTGCATTGATAAGAGCACCAAAGTTGGCATTACCGATAAGTAAATAAAAATAAAAGCATAATTCACACCGTAGCCTGTTGTGTAACGGCTTTCTTCCAGGGTGAAGGAGAGGACCAAAGTGCAGCGCGGCTAGTGTTCAACATGTTAATTAAGAAAAGTAACACTACAAACAACATACAAAATAACAAATGTGAAAAAACCGAAACAGACTATCTGGTGCAGACAAAACACAAGAGACAGGAAACAACCACCCACAATCCCCAACAAAACAAGCCACCTATATATGATTCTCAATCAGGGACAACGATTGACATCTGCCTCTGATTTGAGAACCATATTAGGCTGGACACAGAAACAGACAAACTAGACACACAACATAGTATTCCCACCCAGCTCACGTCCTGACCAACACTAAACAAGCAAAACACATAAGAACTCTGTCAGGACGTTACAGTGTTGAATTGCAAGATAACCTTTCATTTTGATTTCAGCACAAATTAAAATGTGGCACTGACTCCACCCCATTGCCTCAATGAAGAGTCTACCTGCTATGACTAGACTTTCAGCTGCTTGTTACGTCAGTTCGATCGAGCAGTACTCTTCACTTCACAACGAGTTTCACTTGACTGGAATTGAAGTTACTGAAACTAACCCTTGAATACGTTATCTTGCTTGTAGGTTACCCATTCTACACTGTTGGCTGAGATGTCAAGCCAGATCACATGGCCGACATCAGTATGGTGACCCGAATTCCATAACTCTGAGTTAACACTGTAAGCTCTCGAATTTTGAAACGACGTCTACCTTAGAATTCAGCAACAATGTAACTCACATTTAACCCATGTGCACGCCGGACTGGATTGGCCGAAATGAGTATCCAGTAACGCAGAGAGAGAGAGCCGCTTTGGAAAAAATATTCCTTATATTTTTTTTTATCCAAACTGAATAAGCCCGAACATCCAGGAGCGCAGAGAGAACACTTGCCAAAACCCAAACATACACACACGTAACAAAAAACAATCCCGCCAAAACAAGGGCGGGTCAAACTCCTAATTATACGGAAGCTCATTACGAACAAAAAAACAGGTGCCACTAATAAGACAAAAAACATACAAACGAAAAAAAAAGGGATCGGTGGCGGCTAGTAGGACGGTGACGACGACCGCCGAAGCACCGCCCGAACAGGAGGGAGTCAACTTCGGCGGAAGGTCGTGACAAGTACCCTCTCCTCCTGAACGCGCCGCTGCCTCCGCAGCGCGCCTGCCACCGGCCCTCTTGAGGACGACCCGGAGGGCGAGGTGCCGGGCGATCCGGGGAGGAGGCGGTGGAAGTCTCTGCAGTAAGTAGGATCTAAAATGTCCCCACCGGAACCCAGGCATCTCTTCCTCCGGACCGTACCCCTCCCAGTTCCACGAGGTACTGTAGGCCCCTCACCCGGCGTCTCGAGTCCAGAATGGCACGTACTGTGTACGCGGGGACCCCTCGATCTCAGAGGGGGTGGAGGGACCTCAGGCACCTCACCTTCTTGCAGGGGACCAGCCACCACCGGCCCCCATGAGGAGAGACACATGAAACGAGGGTTAATACCGGTAATACCTAGGAGTTGTAACCTATAAACACACTCTCGTTATTCTCCTCAGGAACTTTAAACGGGCCCCACCACAACTGCGGCCCCAGCTTCCGACAGGCAGGCGGAGAGGCAGGTTTCGGGTCGAGAGCCAGACCCCTGTCCCCCGGTGTTGAAAACGGGGGCCTCACTGCGGTACTGGTTCAGCGTCCTCTTCTGCCGTTGTCCTGCTAAACTTTAGCGATTCCTGACGAGCTCAGGTGTCCTTGGAGCGCTGTACCCATTCCTCTACCGCAGGAGCCTCGGTCTGACTTCTGGTTGCCATGGGGCCAGGACCGGCTGGAACCTGAACACACACTCAAACGGGCGACATGTTCGTGAGGAGTGGCGGAGGAGTTCTTAGCGAGCTCAAAGCCCAAGAACATTACCTCGCCACTCACCAGGCCGGTCCCGCAATATGACCGCAGAAACCTCCCACATCCTGGTTGTGACGCGCTCCACCTGCCCATTACTCTCGGGGTGAAAACCGAGGTCAAAGCTGACGAGACCCAAGTCTTTCATAAACGCTCCAGACTCTGGACGTGAATTGGGGGCCCGATCAGAAACGATTCCTCAGCAACCCCATAGTGCCGGAAGACATGGGTGAACAAGGCCTCCGCGTCTGCAGGGCCGAAGGGAGCGGGCAACGGGATGAGACGGCAGGACTTGGAAAACCGATCCACAACGACAAAATCGTAGTTTCCCTGGAGGGGGAAATCGGTAAGAAGTCCACGATAAGTGTGTCCAGGCGTTGTGGAACGGGAGGGGTGTAACTTCCCTCTAGGCAAGTGCCGAGGAGCCTTGCTCTGAGCACACACCGAGGCAGGAGGAGACATAAATCTCACGTCCTCAGCCAACGTGGCCACAGTATCTCCTCTAAGACTCCGCACTGTCTCTCGATGCCAGGATGACCCGAGAGGGGAGAGTATGAGCCCAACGGATAGTTTATTCCCGGACCTCCCGGCACGTACTGAACCCTGCTGGACAGTTAGGAGGGTCTGCTCTAACGTGAGGCTCTCTTCTATCTCCGCGTCACCTCCCATACACCGGTGCCACGAGACTGAAGTGGAATGTGGGAGTTGGCTCAACGGACCGCTCTCGGTATCATAGAGACGGGACAGCGCGTCGGCCTGGTGTTTTTGGGAGCCTGGTCGGTATGAGATGGTGAACTGAAACCGGGTGAAAAACATGGCCCATCTAGCCTGACGCGGATTTAGTCTCCTCGCTTCCCGGATGTACTCGAGATTACGATGGTCAGTCAGATGAGAAAAGGGTGTTTCGCCCCCTCAAGCAATGTCTCACACCTTCAAAGCCTTGACTACAGCTAACAACTCCGGTCCCCACATCATAGTTTCGCTCCGCGGACGAGCTTCCTCGAAAAGAAGGCACAAGGCGGAGCTTGGGTGGTTCGCCCGAGCGCTGGACAGCACGGCCGACCCGCTTCGGACGCGTCCACTCCACTATGAACGCTTAAAGAGGGGTCCGATGCGCCAACACGGGCGCATTGGTAAACAGCTCCTTCAGACGACTGAAAGCTCTGTCCGCCTCTGCTGACAACGCAAGCGCACGGTCTCCCTTCAGCAGTGAGGTAATGGGAGACAGCCACCTGACAAAACCCGGATAAACCTCCGGTAGTAATTGGCAAACCTAAAAACGTGCACCTCTTTCACCGTGGTCGGAGTCGGCAATTACGCACGGCTGTAACGCGGTCATCCTCCATCACCACCCCGTAGGTGGAAATGCGATAACCCAGGAAGGAAACGGCTGTTTGAAGAACTCACATTTCTCCGCCTTGCAATACAGGTCATGCTCCAGCAGTCCCAAGTACCTTACGCACCAGAGACACATGCGCCGCGCGGGTGGCAGAGTAGATCAAGATGTCATCAATGTACACTACCACTCCTGCCGAGCAGGTCTCGGAGAATCTCATCTACGAAGGATTGAAAGACAGCTGGAGCATTTTCAACCCATATGGCATGACGCGGTACTCATAATGGCCAGAATGTAGTACTAAATGCGGTTTTCCACTCATCTCCTCCCGGATACGCACCAGATTATACGCACTCCTCAGGTCAATTTTGTGAAGAAGCGTCCCGTGAATGATCACCGCGTAGCGATGAGAGGTAGGGGGTAACTAAACCCACTGTGATGGAATTTAGACCTCGATAATCAATGCACGGGCGTAAACGCCATCCTTTTCTTCACAAAAAAGAAGCTCGAGGAGACAGGTGATGCAGAGGCCGAATGTATCCCTGTCCAGTGATTCAGTAACATATGTCTCCATAGCCGCTGTCTCCTCCTGAGACAAAGGGAAACGTGACTCCTAGGAAGTGCAGCGTTCTCCAGGAGGTTTATCGCGCAGTCCCCTCGTCGATGGGGTGGTAATTGGGTCGCCTTCTTTTACTGAAGGCGATAGCCAAATCGGCATATTCAGAGGGAATGCGCACGGTGGAAACCTGGTCTGGACTCTCCACCGTAGTCGCACCAACGGCAACTCCTAGACACCTGCCTGAAACACTCCTCTGACCACCCCTTCAGAGCCCTCGTTGCCAGGAAATCACGGGTGTTGCTGAGCTAGCCAGGGAATTCCCAACACCACTGGAAACGCAGGTGAGTCGATAAGGAACAGACTAATCTGCTCTTGATACCTGCGTTACCATGTCCAGTGGTACCGTGGCTCCCTGACCATTCCTGACCCTAATGGTCGGCTATCTAAGGAGTGCACGGGGAAAGGTAGCTCTAACGACACAAGGGGAATCCCTAGCCTTAATGCGAGCCCCGATCAATGAAATTCCCAGCTGCGCCTGAATCGACTAGCGCTTATGCTGTAGAGAGGGAGAAAACCCGGGGAAATAGGTTAACACAAACATATGACTAACAGGAAGCTCTGGGTAAGTCTGGTGCTGACTCACCTGGGTGATCGAGTAGTGTTCCGCTGCCCTCCCGACTCCCAGAAGAGTTCCTCCAGCACCGGTCGGCCGTGTGCCCTCGCCGACCACAACTGGTGCAGGAGGACACTCCTCCTCCGGTTCCCTTGACGCTGCCCCCTAACTCCATAGGGATAGGAGCAGGAGGCTGGGATGTGGAAACGACAGGACCTGTTCCGAACGTCCGCGGCAGCCAGCAGGGTGTCGAGACGGATGGCCATGTCAATAAGTTCGTCCAGCGTGAGTGTGGTGTCCCGACACGCTAGCTCCCTGCGGACGCTCCTCCTAAGGCTACATCGGAAATGGTCTATTAAGGCCCTGTCGTTCCACCCTGCTCCTGCAGCCAAGGTCCTGAACTCCAGGGCAAAGTCCTGTACGCTCCTCGTCTCCTGACGCAGGTGAACAGCCGTTCACCCGCCGCACGACCCTCTGGTGGGTGGTCAAACACAGCTCGAATCGGCGGGTGAACTCAGGGTAATGATCCCTCGCCGAGTCTGAGCATTCCACACTGCGTTGGCCCATTCAAGAGCTCGTCCAGTCAAAACAGGAGACGAGGGCGCTCACGCTCTCCTCTCCGAGGGAGTAGACGAACGTCGCCAGGTAAAGCTCCAGCTGGAGAAGAAACCCCTGACACCCGGCCGCCGTTCCATCATACTCCCGTGGGAGCGCCAGCCGAAGACCCCGGAGCCGGATGCTGAAACAGGACAGGAGGTGTTGGAGGAGGGGTGCTGGAGATGAGGTGGGAAGGCCACTCCTCTCCCATCGATCCATCCTCTCCATATTTGGTCCATAGCCGACCAATTCTGTGGAAACACTGGTGTGATGGAGGACCTTTCCTCCATCGATGGAGAGGAGACGCGGCTGCTCCTGCTGGTTCCATTTTGTGTGGTGCGGGATTCTGTCACGCGGGACTAGGTTGGCGAAAGAACCAGACGCAGAGAGAGAGAGCCGCTTTGGAAAAAATATTCCTTATATTTTTTCTTAATCCAAACTGAATAAGCCCGAACATCCAGGGCGCAGAGAGAACACTTGCCAAAACCCCAACATACACACACGTAACAAAAAACAATCCCGCACAAAACAAGGGCGGGTCAAACTCCTAATTATAGGGAAGCTCATTACGAAACAAAAAACAGGTGCCACTAATAAGACAAAACAAACAGACAAACGAAAAAGGGATCGGTGGCGGCTAGTAGGACGGTGACGACGACCGCCGAGCACCGCCCGAACAGGCAGGGGAGTCAACTTCGGCGGAAGTCGTGACACCAGGTCTACCATTGTGCAAGAGACACTAAACAAACCTATTGACATTGAATATTTGTTAAGTTATTACACTAATTCAGTTTCAGGGTCTATATATTGCCAATTCTGGCTAGTAGTGGTGCGCGTGTCAGCTGTTTTTTCACCCGCACCCAAGAGCAATTGCAAATAACCCATCCTCAACCGCCCGACTCTATGTGATAAAGTGAAAATCTGAGGACCACAGCCGACCCCACTAATATAGAACATGTGCTGTAGGCTACAGTCAGAGATGGCGGAAAGATTTTGAGGCATGGGGTGCAGGATTTATGTTTCTGCTTATAATTTCCAACATTTTGGTAGGCTATTTGCTAGTCAACCTGTCTATAGATACTGTACATGTAGCTCAGTGGTGGTCGGTGCCATCTAAGATGGGGAAATATTTAAAAAAATGTATGAGCCTTATTTCTATTACAGCATATTGGATGACTGTCATTCATATTCCATTCACCCAGTTCAATGTAACAGCGATAGGTTTAGGCTACTACATGGTACTCAAATTTTCCCGATATCCATCATGAGGTTGCTACAACGTCGAGAATTTTGAGGAATCAAGGTGACAGACAGTGACACATTCAATACCACCTTGCACACTCTTGCCTACATCTAGCTGATCTAGGGAATAATCGTCATCCCACTTCTGACACATGTTTGGGGCGGCAGGTAGCCTAGTGGTTAGAGTGTTGGGCTAGCAACCAAAAGGTTGCTGGATCAAAACTGTTGTTCTGCCCCTGAACAAGGCAGTTAACTCACTGTTCTCCAGTAGACAGTCATTGTAAATAATCATTTGTTCTTAACTGACTTGCCTAGTTAAATAAAGTTACAAATTGTCCAACTGTTGCAAAATTTGAATTTCTATTGGACAAATTCTGGAATTTTTATCTCCATTTGCTTCCGTTTAAGAAATGTTTTTCAACAGAATCGGCGGAAAGAATAAACCCTTGATCACACACAAACCCAGTTCACTTTCATAGCAGCCATATAAAAACAGTATTATCACCCTGCTCGTTGTATATACCATATAATTTATTCTCGCAACTATCTATGTGCTCTCCTCCTTTTCCTTTCGCTTGTGGACTTCAGCTGTCCAAGCCAAACCTTCATATCATGACCGCTATAAAAAATTTAAATAAAGAAAAAGACAAACCCTTAAATGAGTAAGCGTGTCCAAACTTTTGACTGGTTCTGTATATATATAATATTATGGCTATGTGAGAGGTTATAGACCTACAGTCAGTGCCCAGATTTCAGTTTCAATTGAACCCATCTGAACAGTAGGCTACAGTTCCCTTGACATGTCACGAGCCTATTTGATGTCCCCATTTGGTGACTGTCGAATTCATATAGCGCCTTACAATCATCACACATAACATGGCGGCACTGCTATCATTCTCTTTTACCACTTCATCAAATCTTTCCCAAACATTACTTTTCCGGCCCTCTCTTCTCTTTATTTTCAACTCTCCATTTCGCAGCTTTTCTCTTATTGAAGTAAACTCAGACGTTTTTGCTGCCGTGCATCGCTCCCAAAAGTATTTTGCGATTGGCGTGAAGGCTATTTGGTGTAACGGATGTGAAATGGCTAGCTAGTTAGCGGGTACGCGCTAGTAGCATTTCAATCAGTTACATCACTTGCTCTGAAACCTAGAAGTAGTGTTGCACCTTGCTCTGCAAGGGCCGCGGCTTTTGTGGAGCGATGGGTAACGACGCTTCGTGGGTGACTGTTGTTGATGTGTGCAGAAGGTCCCTGGTTCGCGCCCGTGTCGGGGCGAGGGGACGGTTTAAAGTTATACTGTTACATTGGCACACGTGTACAGTTATGCCCTAAAATGTAGTCTTACGCACTAATGCCAGATAGCCTAAAACAGGGTTTTCCCGAATTTGACCCCTCTGGTGGTTTTATTTGACACCCCAAGTTTAAAAAACTGAATTTACATTTTTTTGCAGAAAAGACTGTAAAGACACCAGGAAATCATCTCCAGTTGATTTTAATTTTGGAAATCTTTTCCAAAGTATTCCCAAGCATTCAATTTGCAGTCTACAAATGATTGTTAAATATGTTCCGGCCCACCGACCCTCCGGTCAAGAAAAAAATAAAAAATAATCCCGTGGCTGAATATAGTTGATGATCCCTGGCTTAAAATAATGAAAGAAAAACCTTAATGTAGACTATAGATATAAATTGCACAAGAATGACAYATGATTTTAAGGTATTGTTTTCTCTTTAATCAATCCGCCCGCCACCAACTTGGGGTGGTGCTCCCAAAGATGGTGGATTATAAAGATGACTAAAAAACATTGGAWAAAATKGTCACAGTTCCGGTCTTCTTAAGGGTTGGCTCTCCCATAGGCACCAATGCGATAGTAGCTTTGTCTGGTCTACTTAGTTCATTGACTGTATATGACTTGTTGTACTACTTGTTGTAGTCAACTATTCTCATTCTCTGATGTAACAAGTCTTTCTTTATTGTTAATGCATTTACTGTAAAAAAAAAAAAAATAATAATATTTATGACAAATCGATGCTTTGGTTTTCACTGTGGACCAATGTTGCAGTATTTACTATACACCAATAGTATGAACATTTATGTTAATATAGTTTCCCAACCTTTTAATCTCTAAAAACAATTCTGTCACTTAAAGGCAGGGCTGGACAGTTATTTTACTCCTCGGATTACTGATGAAACTAATAGTTGGCTGCTCCCCGAGGCTCCTCCCTCTATCCACACTGGACTCCGGGTCTCTCAGTTGGCACACGTTATTGATCAATCGGAGGGTCTCTTTCCTCACAGATGCCGATAACAGGAAGTTACATCACAGGGTCCAAGTAACTGTTGAGGGCGGAGAGTAGCAACACCACTTCATTGGCTTTGTGATAAGGACCATGTGATAAGGGACGAAGCAGACGGTAAACAGGAAGAGGACGAAGAACGACTTCCTGGCGGTGCGGGTGTAGCGGGGTGCGTTGGGGAAGTCCGGTTTCTCTCTCGACAACCTCAGCAAATTGAGGCCGATTTTCCCATAAGACACCACAAGGCAGACGAACACGAGCCAGAACGTGGCAACCAGGAAGAGGTTGAAGTAGGCCTTCCCCTTCGCACGCTAACGCTGTTTATACTGGAAACACCTGGGGGATTCGTCGAAAATAAAATAATTATTAGTGTAATTGTTCAAAATCTGGGAACTACTGAAATAAAGAATATCAACAAAGTTCAACTTGAAAAATAAGGATTATATTTTTTAAACATGAAAAATTAAACCCACTTGATCAGACTCCTCGTTGCCCTCTGAGAGGAGAATCATGGGTATGACGGAGGCAAGGGCCAGGGCCCAGATCGTCCCACAGATGGCAGAGCTCCATCTGGTGGCCTTGAGACGGTACTGGCCCCCGGCGTGACGCTGGATCTTCAGATAGCGATCCACACTGATCAACCCTAATAAGGTGATACTGATGTACATGTTCATATAGAAGAGGTTCCCCACTACCTTACAGAGGGTGGGGCCCAGGTCCCAGCGGTTTGCTTTACTGTGGTAGAGCACTCTGAATGGAAGACAGATGACCAGTAGCAGGTCGGCTAAAGCTACGTTGATGACGAACACTCTGACAGAGTTATTTTTGGAGTGGACATATAGAAAGACCCAGAGAGCCAGGATATTGCCGGTCAGGCCCAAGACGAAGAGGACTGAGTAAAGGACAGCTAGAGGGATCCGGAGGGAGCTGTCGTCAAGGTGACAGTGTTCCCTGGGGTCAGGGATCATGGGCAAGAGGGTCGTGACGGTTTTCTCCGTGGTGACGAGTGGGTGGGAGGAGTTGGAAAGGGGAAAGGCAGTGACGTTGGAAGATGGGGAAGATGTTCATCATGATGTCGGTTTCACTCTTCAGTTCTCAGTCCTACAGGACAAAGTGAAGAAAAATAAAGTTTCAGCCAGAAACATTGTCTACCTCCTTAAATCAAACAAAAGTCAGCCTGACTGGGGTTTTTGGCTAGGCGAGTGGGAAGCAGTTGTGTGTTGTTGTAACTCGATTCAGGATTAAGTGAATGTGTTTCTTGGTTCTTCCAGATAGATCTCTTGGGAAAGTTCTTTGCTCTCATTAGTGCTGGTCTGTTTTGATGGCAGGAGGCCAAGCTGGATGATTTAGATCCAGATCAGCACCTAATCCACTAATCATTCATTATACATCACTCGGGCACTGAGCACACACTGCCCAGCTGACTGACCACTACTGACTACACTACCGGGCCTATAAGAAAACAAGGGGTGGACGAGGGGACGAGGGGAATAACATCGATTTTTACTTGAATTCTCAAGTGGCTAATTGAGGTAAAACAGTAATTCTGCTCATAGATTATGCATGTATCAACTACACATTGACACATCCAGCCCAAAGCGGGAGGTTTAAAAAATACGGAGTATGTCTTTAATTCAACAAAACTTTATCCCCTTGCAAAATACTTCAGAGACCCGCCAGTTAAACCTTGAAATGGTTGGAAAATATTGTGGTTGGTATTTTGTAGCAGTGTAGGTCCATTACTTTGGGCTCTATCCAGTAAAAGGAAAGAACTTGCTCTTTACACTGTGAGAATGTCATTTGGAATTGACGTAATCAAAGAAACAATGGGTTTGGTTTGAAATAAGAATGGCAACACAATAATTCACAACACAATCTCTCACAGCACGTAAAGAAGGCGATTTTGCCTTACCCTTTAAATCTGGCAACAGCTTTTCATTCAATACACACAGTACTGACCGTGTGAATTGTGTTCATTTGAAATGTTGTTTCTCTTCTCTCTTTGTGAATGTGCTTTGTGGCAAAATATCTCTTTCTCTCTCTCAGAGATTAATAAATCAACTTTATTTTCTTAATCCAGTCTGTCTTTTATTTTCTTAATCCAGTCTGTCTTTTATTTTCTTAATCCAGTCTGTCTTTTATTTTCTTAATCCAGAGTAGTCTTTTATTTTCTTAATCCAGTCTGTCTTTTATTTTCTTAATCCAGTCTGTCTTTATTTTCTTAATCCAGTCTGTCTTTTATTCTTAATCCAGTCTGTCTTTTATTTTCTTAATCCAGTCTGTCTTTTATTTTCTTAATCCAGTCTGTCTTTTATTTTCTCTTAATCCAGTCTGTCTTTTCTTTTCTAATCCAGTCTGTCTTTTCTTTTCTTAATCCAGTCTGTCTTTTATTTTCTTGATCCAGTCTGTCTTTTCTTTTCTTAATCCAGTCTGTCTTTTCTTTTCTTAATCCAGTCTGTTTTGCTCTAGCTTTTTCTCCCTCTTTCTTAGAAAATTGGAGCTGTTCCAAATAGATGGCTATAGTCGAAGGTTCCAGTTCTTTAGGTTCTCTTATTTAGAACCCACAGTATCTGCTGTTCTCCCACTCTCTCTTTCCTCTCCTCTGCTTTGCCTCTAGCTATTAACAGCCTTCAGCTGTGCTCTAGTCTCGAAAGCTGTGAAACGTTCAAGTGCAGAATCTGATGAGGGGGAGATACGTAGGTCCCAGCCCACTGTTGATTACACATGCTAGAGCAACCACCAACAGACATTATACACTAGTTATACAGCATACCTGAAGTATGCATATTAGTTATATATAACCGCAATTGCAGATCGTTTTTGTGCTGTGTCCCACCTACAGCCTTTCTAATTTCATTGGGACCTTCTAGGTTATCGAAACAATGTTTTAGTAGCCACTATGGTTCAAGCATCAGCCCAGTTTTAATCTACCACCCAGGAGAACTAGCCGTAACCTAACCCTTGGTCCAACCCACCATTTTGAGAAAAACTAAAAAATGGAATACTAAATAGAGACAAAAGTTACTTTGTGTCTGTGTTGAAAATGAGACAAAATGAGACATTTTGAGAATATTACAAGACTGTCATGTGCAACTCTTGTTAACAGATTGAAACGTATGTGTGGGTGCTTCATTGGAGCGAGTCTTCAAACAGCTGGTAGTGAAAGCAGCACTGTCTTCGATGTATAGGTTTCTTTAATGATGTTTTAATGGCTGTGGCGGTCTAGGGCTAATGGCTAGGGCTGTAGTGGTCTAGGGCTAATGGCTAGGGCTGTGGCGGTCTAGGGCTAATGGCTAGGGCTGTAGTGGTCTAGGGCTAATGACTAGGGCTGTGGCGGTCTAGGGCTAATGACTATGGCTGTAGTGGTCTAGGGCTAAGGGCTGTGGCGGTCTAGGGCTAATGGCTAGGGCTGTAGCGGACTTACGCTAATTGACCGTTAATGAACATAAACACATTTTGCATCTCCTAGCTACCACACGTAGCTTACAAGCCACTGATGTGGACCTTTAGAACTTCTACATTTTAAAAAGTAAAAAAAATCAATTTAATATAGCCTACACAATCGTTATTTTAGACAGGTCTAAAGAAACATGATATGAAGAAAATGTCAGAGGAAAGACCAAAAAATTGTCATAGACTCCAGTTACCCAAGTCATAGACTGTTCTCTCTGCTACCACACGGCAAACGGTACCGGAGCGCCAAGTCTAGGACCAAAAGGCTCCTTAACAGCTTCTACCTCCAAGCCATAAGACCGCTGAACAACTAATCAAATGGCCACCCGGACTATTTACATTGACACCCCCCCCCATTTGTTTTTACACTGCTGCTACTCGCTGTTTATTATCTATGCGTAGTCACTTTACCCCTACCTATATGTACAAATTACTTCAACTAATCTGTACCCCCGCACATTGACTCGGTACCGGTTCCCCCCTGTATATAGCCTCGTTATTGTTATTTTATTGTGTTACTTTAGTTTATTCTGTAAATATTTTCTTAACTCTTTCTTGAACTGCATTGTTGGTTAAGGGCTTGTAAGTAAGTATTTCACTGTAAGGACTACACTTGTTATGTTCGACGCATGTGACAAATAAAGTTTGATTTGATGTAGCCTATTTCTCAGGAACAGAATAACATATTCTGAGTTGTCCTTATGTTAGGCCCTGATCGGACTATGCCATATAGCTGTGGGCTACGCTAGTAAATTTAGCAGACAATATTTGCTTAGAATTCTGTGGCATTATTTTATTTTACAGTATGACGAATACAACTGAACATAGCTGAGTAAAATAGAAAGGATATTTTCCCAAAATGTTTTCTGAGGGAATGCGCACATGCGGCTATTCTGTGTTGAGCGGTTAACAAAGAATCAGGTCCTCCTATATGCTTAATTTAGAGTTATTTATGCAACTGTAGTTGTGAAACAAATGTTAGGTTATACAGTGCATTCATAAAGTATTCAGACCCCTTGACTTTTTCCACATTTTGTAACGTTACAGCATTATTCTAAGAATGATTCAATTGTTTTTTTTCCTCATCAATCTACACACAATACCCCATAATGACATCACAATACCCCATAATGACATCACAATACCCCATAATGACAATGCAAAAAAAAAAATTGAAATGTATGCAAATGTAAAAAAATTGAAACAGAAAAATCACATTTACATAAGTATGCATAAGTATGCAGACCCTTTAGTCAGTGCTTTGTTAAAGCACCTTTGGCAGCGATTACAGCCTTGAGTCTTCTTGGGTATGACGCTACAAGCTTGGCACACCTGTATTTGGGGAATTTCTCCCATTATTCTCTGCAGATCCTCTCAAGCTCTGTCAGGGGAGCGTCACTGCACAGCTATTTTCAGGTCTCTCCAGAGATGTTCGATCGTGTTCAAGTCCGGGCTCTGGCTGGGCCATTCAAAGACATTCAGAATCTTGTCCTGAAGCCACTCCTGCATTGTCTTGGCTGTGTGCTTAGAGTTGTTGTCCTGTTGGAAGGTGAACCTTYCGCCCCATGTCTGAGGTCCTGAGTGCTCTGGAGCAGGTTTTCATCAAGGATCTATTTATACTTTGCTCCGTTCATCTTTCCCTTGATCCTAACTAGTCTCCCAGTCCCTGCCGCTGAAAAACATCCCCACAGCATGATGCTGCCACCACCATTCTTCACCGTTGGGATGGTACCAGGTTTCCTCCAGACGTGATGCTTGGCGTTCAGGCCAAAGAGTTCAATCTTGGTTTCATCAGACTAAAGAATCTTGTTTCTCATGGTCTTAGAGTCCTTTACGTGCCTTTTGGCAAACTCCAAGCAGGCTTTCATGTGCCTTTTACTGAGGAGTGGCTTCCGTCTGGCCACTCAACCGTAAAGGCCTGATTGGTGGAGTGCTGCAGAGATGGTTGTCCTTCTGGAAGGTTCTCCCATCTCCACAGATGAACTCTGTCAGAGTGAACATCTGGTTCTTGGTCTCCCCCGATTGCTCAGTTTGGCCGGGCGGCCAGCTCTAGGAGTCTTGGTGGTTCGAAACTTCTTCCATTTAAGAATGATGGAGGCCTCTGTGTTCTTGGGGACCTTCAATGCTGCAGACATTTTTTGGTAGGTACCCTTCCCCAGATCTGTGTCTCGACACAATCCTGTCTCCGAGCTCTACGGACAATTCCTTCGACCTCATAGCTTGGTTTTTGCTCAGACATGCATTGTCAACTGTGGAACCTTATAGACAGGTGTGTGCCTTTCAAAATCATGTCTTATCAATTGAATTTACCACAGGTGGACTCCTATCAAGTTGTAGAAACACCTCAAGGATGATCAATGGAAACAGGATGCACCTGAATGCAATTTTGAGTCTAATAGCAAAGGGTCTGAATACTTATGTAATACATTTGCAAACATTTCTAAAAACCTGTTTTTGCTTTATCATTATGCGGTATTGTGCGTAGATTGATGAGGATTTTTATTTTATTTCATCAATTTTAGAATAAGGCTGTAAAGTAACAAAATGTGGAAAAGGGGAAGGGGTCTGAATACTTTCCGAAAGCACTGTATATTATACTAACTACTGTATTCTATAAAATAAATTATACATGTTCTCTCTCTCGCTCTCTCGCTCCCCCCCCTCCCCCCCATCATCCAGCCCCACTGTGTCCTCCTGGCATCTAAAGAAAACAGTGCTCCAGTGAAGCTGGGAGGGTTTGGCGTGGCCATCCAACTGGGAGAGTCAGGACTGGTGGCTGGAGGTAAGCAACGCCATGCATGCTGGAAATGTCTGGCTGTCAGGCTCTGTCCAAGATCCACACTAGCATACCACATGGAATGAAGAAGAATGTACTGGCGCCATGTCTTCTAAATGGTATGCTAGTGTGGATATTGTAAAAGAGGCTATATCGTGTTTACAGATGTAGGATCTTACTTTGATTACCCTGATGGAAGATAACTTTTGTGCAATGCAGGAAATGTAAAACTTGTAGTGTATTTGAGGTTTAAAAAGGCTTACGTTTGTAATTTCCACCTTGAAATTTCAGACTAGATTTTCCCTTACAAGCAATGTACCAACCCCTACAAAAATGTCCATTAATTACAATCCACATAATAATTTACATTTCCTCTTGGTGCAGGACTATTTTCCTGCTGTTGCAAACTGGCTCAAGATCTCACACCTGTATGTTCCAATATCCACACTAGTATACAATTTAGAATGCATGGCCAGTTGTTATGCTAGTGTGTAACATAGCTTTTCACTTCTTACTCTGCTATCTCAAAAACAGGAATGCTACAACTTTTATCAACGTAATCTGTACTTGCTAACTTGTACTTTTCATATTTTTTCTGCTGTTTGTACAAACATTTCAGACATAGGTCAGAGAGAATCTGGGCCTTCATGGGTTCATTAATAATACAACCAAATAAATGGGAAATATTGGCACCATCTAATCGGACAAACTTTGRGGTGAACTATCTCTTCAATGTCTTTGCCACATGTACCAGCTGTAGGAATGAATTGTTAAGTTAACATCACCTTTAAATGAGTGTTTTAACAGCAGCCAAGATAAACATACACACTGTGCTCCACAGTGCTATCCATTCACACTGACCCAGGAAGAACTAGAAATGTATCTTCATCCCTGTAATGCATTACTCATATCAATGACATATATAAGCTTTCTTCAGACAATGGTTTGACTAGGTGACCCAACAATCCAACTTCCTCTTACTAACCACGACTCTGTTGTTCATCTGAAACAGTTCCCTATGTGTTTTAACTTGAATGTGAGAGTGTTGAGCCAGTAACTGAAAGGTCGCTGGTTTGAATACCCGATGTGTCCTTGAGCAAAGCACTTAACTCTAATTTGCTCCAGAGGCGCCATACCACTATGGCTGACCCTGTAAAACAATACATTTCAAAATAAAATAAAATAAAAATGTATTTGTCACATACACATGGTTAGCAGATGTTAATGCGAGTGTAGCGAAATGCTTGTGCTTCTAGTTCCGACCATGCAGTAATATCTAACAAGTAATCTAACCTAACAATTTCACAACAACTACCTTATACACACACAAGTGTAAAGGAATGAATAAGAATATGTACATAAAGATATATGAATGAGTGATGACCGAACGGCATAGGCAAGATGCAGTAGATGGTATAGAGTACAGTATATACATATGAGATGAGTAATGTAGGGTATGTAAACATTATACAAAGTGGCATTGTTAAAAGTGGCTAGTGATACATTTATTTCATAACTTTTTCCGTTATTAAAGTGGCTAGAGTTGAGTCAGTATGTTGGCAGCAGCCACTCAATGTTAGTGATGGCTGTTTAACAGTCTGATGGCCTTGAGATAGAAGCTGTTTTTCAGTCTCTTCCGGTCACCTTGCCCTGATTAAAGCAGTGGTTCGCGCTTTCAGTTTGCGCGAATGCTGCCATTCTGGTTTGGGAATGTTTTAATAGACGCTGTGGGTTACAACATCACCGATGCACTTGCTATTAAACTCGCTCACCGAATCAGCGTATTCATCAATGTTGTTGTTCGACGCTATGCATCCATACATACATACAGTACATAACAACATACATCCATACATACAGTACATAACAACATACATCCATACATACAGTACATAACAACATACATCCATACATACATACAGTACATAACAACATCCATTCCATACATAACATACAAGCATAATAACAACATACATCCATACATACATACAGTACATAACAACACATACATACATACAGTACATAACAAATACGTACATACAATACATCAACATACCATACATACACGACCAGTCAAAGATTTAGATTTAACACCTATTCATTCAAAGATTTTTCTTTTTTACTATTTTCTAAATTGTAGAATAATGTGAAGACATCAAATTATGAAATAACACATATGGAATCATGTAGTAACCAAATAAAGTATTTAACAAATCAAAATGTATATTTTAGTTCTTCAAATAGCCACCCTTTGCCTTGATGACAGCTTTGCACACACTCTTGGCATTCTCTCAACCAGCTTCACCTGTAATGCTTTTTACAACAGTCTTGAAGGAGTTCCCACATATGCTGAGAACTTGTTGGCTGCTTTTCCTTAACTGCGCTCCAACTCATCCCAAACATCTCAATTGGTTGAGGTCGGGTGATTGTGGAGGCCAGGTCATCTGATGCAGCACTCCATCACTCTCCTTCTTGGTCAAATAGCCCTTACACAGCTTGGAGGTGTGGTGAGTCATTGTCCTGTTGAAAAACTAATGATAGTCCCACTAAAGCGCAAACCAGATGGGATGGCATATCGCTACAGAATACTGTGGTAGCCATGCTGATTAAAGTGTGCCTTGAATTCTAAATAAATCACTGACAGTCTCACCAGCAAAGCATCCCACACCATCACACCTCCTCCTCCATGCTTCACGGTGAGAACCACACATGTGGAGATTCCGTTCACCTACTCTGCGTCTCACAAAAGACATGGCGGTTGGAACCAAAAAATCTCACATTTGGACTCATCAGTCCAAAGGACAGATTTCCACTGGTCTAATGTTCATTGCTCGTGTTTCTTGGTGCAAGCAAGTCTCTTCTTCTTATTGGTGTCCTTTAGTAGTGGTTTTCTTTGCAGCAATTCGACAATGAAGGCCTGATTCACATAGTCTCCTCTGAACAGTTTGATGTTGAGATGTGTCTTTTACTTGAACTCTGTGAAGCATCTTATTTGGGCTATGAACTAATGAACTTATCCTTCTGCAGCAGAGGTAAATCTGGGTCTTCCTTCCTGTGGCGTCCTCATGAGAAGCCAGTTTCAATCACAGCGCTTGATGGTTTTTAGTCGACTCGCCTTTTGACTGACCCTTCATGTCTTAAAGTATTAATGGACTCGTTGTTTCTCTTGTTTTATTCTGAGCTGTTCTTGCCATAATATGACTCTGGTCTTTTACCAAATCGGGCTATCTTCTTGTATTACCTACCGCTACCTTGTTCAAAGCAACAACTTATTGGCTCAAACGATTAAGAAGGAAAGAATTCCCCAGCAATTAACTTTTAACAAGGCACACCTGTTAATTGAAATGCATTCCAGTTGACTACCTCATGAAGCTGGTTGAGAGAATGCCAAGAGTGTGCAAAGCTGTCATCAAGGCAAAGGGTGGCTACTTTGAAGCATCTCAAAAGTAAAATATATTTGTATTTGTCTTCACTATTATTCGACAATGTAGAAAATATATTTAAAAAATATAAGAAGAATATAAGAAAAACCTGTGAATGAGTAGGTGTAACCAAATTTTTGACTGGTACAGTACATACATACATACATACATACATACTTACATACATACATGTATGTATCTCCTGAGTGGCGCAGCTGTCTAAGGCACTGCATCTCAGTACTAGAGGTGTCACTACAGACCCTGGTTCAATTCCGGTATGTATCCCAACCGGCCGTGATTGGGAGTCCCATAGGGCGGCGCACAATTGGCCCAGCATCGTCCGGGTTAGGGTTTGGCTGGGGTAGGCCATCGTTGTAAATAAGAATTTGTTCTTAACTGACTTGCCTAGTTAAATAAAGGTTAAATAAATAAAATAAAAATACATACAGACCAACAAACATCCATCCATGCATAGATACATATTGTATTTCTCTCTCTCCCCTCCCAGGTCGTGTAGGCACGCCCCATTTCATGGCCCCGGAGGTGGTGAAGAGGGAACCGTATGGTAAGCCTGTAGATGTGTGGGGCTGTGGAGTCATCCTGTTCATCCTGCTGTCTGGCTGCCTGCCGTTCTACGGTACCAAGGAACGCCTGTTCGAAGCCATCTGCAGGGGAAAATACAAGGTAGTAGTTGATTTACAAAACGCCAATAACTCAGTGTACCTACAGTATGGTATTAGTAGCCTTATCCTGAAAGCATCCGTGTGTGCTTCTTTCTCTCTCTTTGTCTGTCTGTGTGTGTGTGTGTGTGTGTGTCTCCAGCTGAACCCCAGGCATTGGGGACATATCTCAGAGAGTGCTAAGGACCTGGTGAGACGGATGCTCATGCTGGACCCTGCAGAGAGAATCACTGTCTACGAGGCACTCAACCACCCCTGGCTCAAGGTATACATACACATATATATATCTATATATATATACACACACACACAAAAACACACTTTCTTCAACCACCCCTGGCTCAAGGTATACATACACACACACATATATATATCTATATATATATACACACACACACACAAAAACACACTTTCTTCAACCACCCGGCCTGGATGCAATGTAGAATACACCACACACATAATGACTTTTGCGGCTAGTGAGATCGGCTAGTAGAGTGTGGTGTGTGTGTGTGTGTGTGTGTGTGGTGTGTTGTGTGTGTGTGTGGTGTGTGTGTGGTGGTGTGTGGTGGTGTGTGTGTGTGGTCGTGTGTGTGTTGTGGTGTGTTGTGTGTGTGTGTGTGTGTGTGTGTGGTGTGTGTGTGTGTGTGTGTGTGTGTGTGTGTTGATGCAGGAATGAAGAGACGCGGTGACTGCCTATAAGATCCTAACCTGCTAGAGACGGTGGGAACAGCTGCAGGAGCAGTTCAACGCCAGGAGAGAAAGCTCACAGGTCCGGCCAAAATTCTACCTTTGCCCTTTTCTAGTTGTAATGACAATAGGAGTGTTATTGTTTTGGAAACGGTTTGGTGCGCTAAAAATGGAGGAGGTTTATCCTAACTGTCTGTGTCGTGTCTCAGGAGCCGTACTGGCAGCAGTCTCCAGTCACAAGTTTAAACTCTTTTTATTTGGGAGATCCCACCAGAGTAGGAGAGCCTTTTGACTTCTCTGAAGACCCGCCATCCTCAGGTAGAGAGGAACACACAACACACTACCACCAGTATTTGGTAACAGGGCATAACACATAGCATTAAACAATACACACATCACAGACACATCAACACAGACACACACCATGGACAACAAGCTGTTTTACCAAACAGCGAGGGTGAAAATCCCGAGACACTAGCTATCATTCAGGAAGAGGCAGTCAGGGTGCCTCCCGAGTGGCGTCACGCAGTCTGAAGAGGGCGTGTTTTCTAAAGGTCGCAGGGTTCATATGCCCGGGCTGGTCCCCCACAACCGGCCCCGCCTGTCGTTAAGTTCTCCATAAAGTAACGGCGCACAATTGGCGCGCTAACGTTGTTCGTCGGGTTAGGGGAGGGTTTGGCCCAGCGTCGTCCGGGTTAGGGGAGGGTTTGGCCCAGCGTCGTCCAGGTTAGGGGAGGGTTTGGACCAACGTCGTCCGGGTTAGGGGAGGGTTTGGCCCAGCGTCGTCCGGGTTAGGGGAGGGTTTGGCCCAGCGTCGTCCGGGATAGGGGAGGGTTTGGCCGGTGGGGCTTTACTTGACTCATCCTGCTCTAGCAACTCCTTGTGGCGGGACGGGTGCATGCGGGCTGACCCCAGATGCCAGTTGAACGGTTTTTCCTCCGACACATTGTTGCGGCTGGCTTACAGGTTAATAAGCTGTAGGAGTTGCAATGATGAGCCAAGATCGAAAAAGGGGGGTAAAAAAACATTTAAATGAAAAAGGAAGAGGTAGTCCTGTGTCCTATGAGGTTTTGTCTTTTTCAAGGTGTTGTTTTCACAAACTATCTCTGTTATCATCTATACATAAGTCACTTTAATAACTCTATCCACATGTATATATTACCTCAATTACCTCGACTAACCGGTGCCCCCGTACATTGACTCTGTACCGGTACCCCCTGTATATAGCCTCGCTATTGTTATTTTACTGCTGCTCTTTAATTATTTGTTACTTTTATTTATTTATTTWTTTTTTCTTAAAACTGCATTGTTGGTTAAGTAAGCACCTGTTGTATTCGACGCATGTGACAAATAAGTTTGATTTGATTTTTGTCTAGTGACCTAACTCTTACACAGGTTTCTCAACCTTCAGTCCTGGAGAGCTACTGTACTGGGCCTGCAGGCTTTTGTTCCAGCCCATCAGTAATATACCTGATAAAAATAAAAATAAATCTATAAATCATTGTCTCTAGACTGAAGATCATGATTAGTTGATCATTTAAATAAGGTGTGTTACAGCAGGAGTGGAGTCTCTAACCTCTGACACAGTACTGCTGTTCYTTTTGTTGGACTAACAAGTCAATTCAGCATCTCAGAAATCTTTGGGTGGTCTGCACTGTTTAGTCAGAGAATGTTTTCAGGGAATGTTTCAGGGAATGTTTTCAGGGAATGTTTCAGGGAATGTTTTCAGGGAATGTTTTCAGGGAATGTTTTCAGGGAGAGACTGTATGATTGTGGAGAGGAGAGACTGTATGATTGTTAGAGGGGGAAGAGACTGTATGATTTGTTAGAGGAGGGAGAGACTGTATGATTGTTAGAGGAGGAGAGACTGGTATGATTGTTAGAGGCAGGAGAGACTGTATGATTGTTAGAGGAGGAGAGAACTGTATATTGTTTAGAGGGGAGAGACTGTATGATGGTGGAGGAGGAGAGACTGTATGATTGGTGGAGGAGAGAGGACTGTATGATTGTTAGAGGGGGAGAGACTGTATGATTGGTGGAGGAGGAGAGACTGTTATGATTGTTAGAGGAGGAGAGACTGTCATATGATTGGTGGAGGAGGAGAGACTGTATGATTGTTAGAGGGGAGAGACTGTATGATTGTAGAGGGGGAGACTGTATGATTGTTAGGAGGGAGGAGAGACTGTATGATTGTTAGAGGAGGAGAGACTGTATTGATTGGTTAGAGGAGGAGAGACTGTAATGAATTGTTAGAGGAGGGAGACGTATGATTGTTAGAGGAGGAGAGACTGTATGATTGTTAGAGGAGGAGAGACGGTATGATTGGTTAGAGGAGGAGAGACTGTATGATTGTTAGAGGAGGAGAGACTGTATTGATTGTAGGAGAAGATGTATGATTGGTGGAGGAGGAGAGACTGTTATTGTTAGAGGAGGAGACTGTATGATTGGTGGAGGAGGAGAGACTGTATGATTGGTGGAGGAGGAGAGACTGTATGATTGTTAGAGGGGAGAGACTGTATGATTGTTAGAAGGAGGAGAGACTGTATGATTGGTGGAGGAGGAGAGACGTGTATGATTGTTTAAGGGGAGAGACTGTATGATTGGTGGAGGAGGAGAGACTGTATGATTGTTAGAGGGGGAGAGACTGTATGATTGTTAGAGGAGGAAGAACTGTATGATTGTTAGAGGAGGAGAGACTGTTGATTGTTAGAGGAGGAGAGACTGTATGATTGTTAGAGGAGGAGAGACTGTTGATTGGTGGAGGAGAGGAGACTGTATGATTGTTAGAGGAAGAGACTGTATGATTGGTAGGAGGAGAGAACTGTATGATGTTAGGGGGAGAGACTGTATGATTGTTAGAGGAGGAGAGCTGTATGATTGTTAGAGGATGAGAGACTGTATGATTGTTAGAGGAGAGACTGTATGATTGGTGAGGGAGGAGAGACTGTAATGATTGTTAAGGAGGAGAGACTGTATGATTGTTGAGAGAGGAGAGATCTGTATGATTGTTAGAGGAGAGAGACTGGTATGATTGTTTAGAGGAGAGACTGTATGATTGGTGGAGGAGGAGAGACTGTATGATTGTTAGAGGGGGAGAGACTGTATGATTTGTTAGACGGGGGAAGAGACTGTATGATTGTTGAGGAGGAGAGACTGTATGATTGTTAGAGGAGAGACTGTATGATTGTTTAGAGGAGGAGAACTGTATCATTGTTAGAGGAGGAGAGACTGTATGATTGTTAGAGGAGAGACTGTATGATTGTTAGAGGAGAGACTGTATGATTGTTAGAGGAGGAGAGACTGTATGATTGTTAGAGGAGGAGGACTGTATGATTGTAGAGGGGGAGAGACTGTATGATTGTTAGAGGAAGGAGAGACTGTATGATTGTTAGAGGAGAGACTGTATGATTGTTAGAGGGGAGAGACGTATGATTGGTGGAGGAGGAGAGCTGTATGATTGTTAGAGGAGGAGAGACTGTATGATTGTTAGAGGGGAGAGACTGGTATGATTGTTAGAGGAGGAGAGACTGTATGATTGTTAGAGGAGGAGAGACTGTAATCATTGTTAGGGGGAGAGACTGTATGATTGGTAGGAGAGACTGGTATGATTGTTAGGGAGAAGACTGTATGATGTTAGGAGAGACTGTTGATTGGTGGAGGGGGAGAGACTGTATGATTGTTAGAGGAGGAGACTGTATGATTGTTAGAGGAGAGACTGTATGGATTGTAGAGGAGAGACTGTATGATTGTTGAGGGAGAGACTGGTTGATTGTTAGAGGAGAGACTGTATGATTGTGGAGGAGGAAGAGACTGTGTGATTGTTAGAGGAGGAGAGACTGTATGATTGTTAGAGGGAGGAGGAACTGTATGATTGTTAGAGGGGGAGAGACTGTATAATTGTTAGAGGAGGAGAGACTGTATGATTGTAGGAGAGACTGTAGATTGTTAGAGGAGGAGAGACTGTATGATTGTTTATGAGGAGACTGTATGATTGTTGAGGGGGAAAGACTGTATGATTGTTAGAGGAGGAGAGACTGTATGATTGTAGGAGAGACTGTATGATTGTTAGAGGGGGAGAGACTGTATGATTGTAGGAGAGACTGTATGATTGGTTAGAGGGGGAAAGACTGTTCATGATTGTTAAGAGAGGAGAGACTGTATGATTGGTGGAGGGGGAGAGACTGTATGATTGTTAGAGGGAGAGTGTATGATTGTTTAGAGAGAGACTGTATGATTGTTAGAGGAGGAGAGACTGTAATGATTGTTAGAGAGGAGAGACTGTATGATTGGTGGAGGAGGAGAGACTGTATGATTGTTCGAGGAGGAGAGACTGTAATGATTGGTGGAGGAAGGAGATACTGTATGATTGTAGGAGAGACTGTATGATTGGTGGAGGAGGAGAGCTGTAGATTGGTGGAGGAGGGAGATGTATCATTGTTAGAGGAGGAGAGACTGTATGATTGTAGGAGAGACTGTATGATTTGTAGGAGAGACTGTATGATTGGTGGAGGAGGAGAGACTCTGTATGATTGTAGGAGAGTGTATGATTGGTGGAGGAGGAGAGACTGTAATGATTGTTAGAGGAGAGACTGGTATGGATTGTAGGAGGAGTGTATGATTGTTAGAGGAGGAGAGACTGTATGAATTGTTTAGATAGAGAGACTGTATGCATTGTTAGAGGAGAGACTGTATGATTGTTAGAGGAGAGACTGTATGATTGTTTAGAGGGGGAGAGACTGTATGATTGTTAGAGGAGGAGAGACTGTATGATTGTTAGAGGAGGAGAGACTGTTAGTTGGTGGAGGAGGAGAGACTGTATGATTGTTAGAGGAGAGACTGTTATGATTGTAGGAGAGTGTATGATTTGGTGGAGGAGGAGAGACTGTAATGAATTGTTAGAGGAGAGACTGTAATGATGGTAGGAGAGTGTATGATTGGTGGAGGAGGAGAGACTGTATAATTGTTAGAGGGGGAGAGACTGTATGATTGTTAGAGGAGGAGAGACTGTATGATTGTTAGAGAGCGAGAGACTGTTATATTGTAGGAGAGACTGTTGATTGCTTAGAGAAGGCAGAGAATGTATGATTGTAGGAGAGACTGTTATGATTGGTTAGAGGAGAAGAGACTGTATAATTGTAGAGGGGAGAGGTACTGTATGATTGTTAGAGGAGGAGAGACTGTAGGTGAATTGTTAGAGGAGGAGAGACTGTATTTTGGTGGAGGGGGGAGAGACTGTATGATTGGTTAGAGGGGGAGAGATTGTATGATTGTTAGCAGGAGGAGAGGACTGTAATGTATTGTTAGAGGAGGAAGATGACTGTTACGATTTGTTAGAGAGGAGAGACTGTAATCATTGTTTAGAAGGAGGTAGACTGTATGATTGTAGGAGAGACTGTATGATTGTTTAGAGGAGAGACTGTGTATGCATTGTACGGATGAGACTGTATGATTGGTGGAGGGGGAGAGAACTGTATGATTGTAGAGGAGAGCACCTGTTATGATTTTTTAGGGAGGAGAGACTTGTATGATTGTTAGAGGAGAGACTGTATGAATTGTTAGAGGAGAGACTGTATGATTGTTTAGAGGGGAGAGACTGTATGATTGGTGGAGGAGCGAGAGACTGTAGTGATTGTTAGAGGAGGAGAGACTGTATGATTGTCTAGAGGGGAGAACTGTATGATTGTTAGAGGGGGAGACTGTATAATTGTAGGGAGGAGGCACTGTATGATGTAGGGAGTGACTGTATGATGTTAGAGGAGGAGAGACTCGTATGATTTAGGAGAGACTGTCATTGATTGTTAGAGGGGGAAAGACTGTATGATTGTTAGAGGAGGAGAGGCCTGTATGATTGTAGGAGGACTGTATGATTGTTAGAGGGGGAGAGACTGTATGATTGTGGGAGAGACTGTATGATTGTTAGAGGGGGAAAGACTGTATGATTGTTAGAGGAGGAGAGAACTGTATGATTGGTGGAGGGGGAGAGACTGTAATGATTGTTAGAGGAGAGACTGTATGATTGTTGAGGAGAGACTGTAGGATGTAGACTGGAGGCAGATGTAGATTGCTTTAGAGGAGGAGAGACTGTATGATTGTTGGGAGGAGAGACTGTAGATTGTTAGAGGAGGAGAGACTGTATGATTGGTGGAGGAAAGGAGATACTGTATGATTGTGGAGAGAGACTGTATGATTGGTGGAGGAGGAGAGACTGTATGATTGGTGGAGGAGGAGAGACTGTTATTCATTGTTAGTAGAGGAGAGACTGTTATGATTGTAGGAGGAGACTGTATGATTGTAGGAGAGACTGTCATGATTGGTGAGAGGAGAGACTGTATGATTGTTAGAGGAGAGACTGTATGATTGTAGGAGGAGGAGAGACTGTATGATTGTTAGAGGAGGATGTAGACATTGTAGATGTATGATTGTTAGAGGAGGAAGACTGTTTATGATTGTTAGAGGAAGAGACTGTATGATTGGTTAGAGAGGAGAGACTGTATGATTGGTTGAGGAGAGACTGTATGATTGTTAGAGGGGAGAACTGTTAGATTGTTAGAGGAGGAGAGACTGTATGATTGTTAGAGGAGGAGAGATGTATGATGGTGGAGGAGGAGAACTGTATGATTGTTAGAGGAGAGACTGTATGATTGTAGGAAGAGTGTATGATTGGTGGAGGAGGAGAGCTGTATGATTGTTAGAGGTAGAGACTGTATGATTTGTAGGAGAGTTTAGATTGGGGAGGAGGAGAACTGTATAATGTTAGAGGGGAGAGACTGTATGATTGTTAGAGAGGAGAGACTGTATGATTGTTAGAGGAGGAGAGACTGTATGATTGTAGAGAGACTGTATGATTGGTTAGAGAAGGAGAGAATGTAGATTGTAGGAGAAGACTGTCATGATTGTTAGAAGGAGAAGGACAGACTTTTAATTGTTTAGAGGGGGAGAGACTGTATGATTGTTGAGGAGGAGAGACTGTTATGATTGTTAGAGGCAGGAGAGACTTGTATAATTGGTGGAGGGGAGAGACTGTATGATTGTTACGTAGGGGGAGAGATTGTCTATGATTGTTAGAGGGAGGAGAGAACGTATGAGTTGTTAAGAGGAGAGACGTACGATTGTTAGCATGGAGAGACCTGTATTGATTCAGGAGGCTGAAGAAATTCAGCTTGTCACCAAAAGCCTCACAAACTTTTACAGTATGTGCACAATCGAAGCATTCTGTCGGCGCTGTATCAACGCGCTGGTACTGGCAACTGCTCCGCCCAGCAACACAAGTTCTCCAGAAGGTAGTTCATAGGAAGCCATAAAGGATGATCAGGAAACAACCACCCCGAGGGCCATGCCCTGTTCACCCTCTATCATCCAGAAGGCGCAGGTCAGTAAAGGTGCATTCAAAGCAAGGGACCTGAGCAGAGTGTAAAAACACAGCTTCTATCTCAAGGCATCAGACTGCTTAAAATCAGCCACCACTATACATTGAGTTGGCTGCTGCCAACATACTGA
>NC_036839.1:40931074-40954688 GCF_002910315.2 Salvelinus sp. IW2-2015 | reverse complement strand
GTTTGAGAGAGATTTGTTACAGGTCTACAATTTACCCTGATGTCCTTACACAGCTCTCTGGTCTTGGCCATTGTGGAGAGGTTGGAGTCTGTTTGATTGAGTGTGTGGACAGGTGTCTTTTATACAGGTTAACGAGCTTCAAAACAGGGCTTCCTTACAAGTATAAGTAATGATGAAACAGGGAGCTTTAGAAAAACAGGGGTTCTGTGGAGCCGGAAATTCTTAACTGGGTTTTGGGGGTGATTCAAAATTACATTGTCAGTTTGCAATAAAATTGGCAAATTAATTTTTACTTAAAAATCCAACAAATGTGATTTTCTGGACTTTGTTTTAAGAATTTTTTTCCGGGTCTTTCTTCACAGTTGAAGTTTTGTAAACCTATGATAAAAATGACAGAACCTCTCATGCTTTTAAGTTAGGGAAAACCTGCAAAATCCGGCAGTGTATAATACTTGTTTTCTCCCCATACTGTATATATATTAATTATTTTATGACATATCTTATTCATTCCTTTACCTTGTGGTGTTATAAGGTAATTTGTTGTGGAATTGTTAGGTTAGATTACTCGGTGGTTATTACTGCGCATTGTCGGAAACTTGAAGCACAAAGCAACTTTTCGCGCTTACACTCTCACTATAACAATTTCTTGCTAAACCAAGATTGTGGATGCGCAATGAAAACATATTTGTATTGATTGGTGTGATATATTCTACTCACGTCTAGTAGTGCTGGTAGTATGCTCGTCTTGAAAGACCCACTGTGTGGAAGTCTATATCTTCCACTGCAGTCGTTTCAACGCATGGATCTCCCTCCAGGCTTTGTTCCAGCACCCTTGAAGGAAAACAGCCCACCTGTATCCAGCCACACACACACACACACACCACACACACACACACACACACACACACACACACACAACACACACACACACAACACACACACACACACACACACACACCACACACACACACACACACACACACACACACAACACACACACACACACACACACACAGTTACTGTGTGTGTCAGTTACTGTAGCAACACACAGTAGCGACGAATAGAGAATATCAATGATATTGACAAAAGCTAAAGGGACAAAATAATAATTAATAAACTAACAAATTGCACATAATCACACATACTGTAGGCATGGATCTCAGTGTTGATCCTGCTAGAGAAGTTATTTCGATGAAGAAATTTAGGAACTATCTAGTTACTGCTAGAAGAAACATTCAGGTTGGGAACTTTCTTGAGACTATTCCCGAGTTTTACATGCTAGAGAAACTATTTCTCAGAAGGTTGGACTGCTAGAAGGAACTATATTCTCAGTAAGTTTGAAACTCTAGCAGAACTATGTCTTACAGAGGACTGGCTAGGAGACAATCTTCAGAAATGAACTGCTAGAAACTCAGAGTTTGTCTAAACTATCCAGATGTAGACGCTAAGTAAACTTTGGCCAATTATGCAAGAACTTACTTCTAGTTTATCTGCAATGAGACTATTCTCAGGTACTGCTAGAGAATACTATCTTCAGAAGTTGACTGCTAGAGCAGGATTCTCAGTGTTGACTGCTAGAGCATGGATCTCAGAGTTGCACTGCCTAGAGAACTAGGACTAACACAGACAAGTTAGAGAACCAGACACACAGAGCAATTATAACCTAGAGGCAGGATTACCTACGTTTCTGCTACTAGTAGTCCTATCACCATGCCAGCATTAACACAAACAACACAATCACTCGATTACATGTCATTCCATATAGGGACTACTTACACTACAGGACACAAAATGGTAAATAAGAACTGGAATCGTGCTTGATAACATTTCCCTGAAACATTCTCATGATAAACATCCCTGGAAATCGTTCTCTGAAAACATTCTTTGAAACATTCCTGAAGAAACATTCCCTTGAAAACATTCCCTAGAAAACATTCCCTTAAAACATTCCCTGGAAACATTCCCTGAAATCAATTCCATGAAAACATTCCCTGAAACATTCTCTGTAAAACATTTACTGAAAACATTCTGCCTGAAAACATTCCCGTGAAACATTCCCTTGAAAAACATTCACTGAAACATCTTCTTGAAAAACATTTCCCTGAAAACATTCCCTGAACAACATTCCCTGAAACATCACTGAAAAACATTCCTTGAAACATTCTCTGAAACATTCTCTGAATTCTGGCTCTGAAAAAACATTCCACTATAACATTCTGGAAAATTATACACATATCCTGAAAACATTTCCTGAACATCCTGGAAACATCTTACTTCCTGAAAACATTTCCACTGAAACATCCCCCTCCACCAATCATACAGTCTCTCCCCCTCTAACAATCATACAGTCTCTCCTCTAACAATCATACAGTCTCTCCTCCTCTAACAATCATACAGTCTCTCCTCCTCTAACAATCATACAGTCTCTCCCCCTCTAACAATCATACATATTCTAATAACATATCTTCTGTTCCCCTGCCTCTCCTCTCGCTCTCTCCATTTCAATCTCTCACTCTCCAGTACTTTCTCTCTCTCTCTTTATTTTTTTTCTCTCTCTCTCTGTCTCACTCTCTGTCCCACTGTTTTGACAGTGTTTTCTGTGTTTTGTCTGTCACCCAGAACAGCCAAACACCAAATCTCTCTGCTCTAGAGGGCACCAGTAGTTCACTGCCATATCACACACACACACACACACTGCCAGGGAAGCCAGGCTGCGCTCCTCATGATTTCATGCCACATTAGGAGAGAAGCTTTCTGGCTGGGAGAAACATGGTGTGTGTGTGTGTGTGTGTGTGCGCCGTGTGTGAGTGTTACTTTAGGCTAGCTGGCTAGGAGGAACTGGATGTTACTAAAGTGTTTAAAGTTCACTTGAGGCCTGTTGACTCTAGAAACTTATCTTAATCCTGTCAGGGTCTTGGTAACACTTGAAACCTTTTATCACAAGACCAACATATAACAGTTAACGTCAGCTTATGGCAGTTGATTTACTGCAACACAGACATAACACAAACCGTTATCTAGGTAAGTTGGCTGGCTAACGATAACTAGCTGACACAGAACAGTTTGTGTCATGCCTTCATTAAGGCAGTTGTTTTAAGCTGACACATGCCGCTGTAATGACATACAGTATATCACAAAAGTGTGTACAACACTCACATTTTTGTAAATATTTGAGTATATCTTTTCATGTGACAACACTGAAGAAATGACACTTTGCTACAATGTAAAGTAGTGAGTGTACAGCTTGTATAACAGTGTAAATTTACTGTCCCCTCAAAATAACTCAACACACAGCCATTAATGTCTAAACCGCTGGCAACAAAAGTGAGTACACCCCTAAGTGAAAATGTCCAAATTGGGCCCAATTAGCCATTTTCCCTCCCCGGTGTCATGTGACTCGTTAGTGTTACAAGGTCTCAGGTGTGAATGGGGAGCAGGTGTGTTAAATTTGGTGTCATCGCTCTCACACTCCCTCATACTGACTGGTCACTGGAAGTTCAACATGGCACCTCATGGCAAAGAACTCTCTGAGGATCTGAAAAAAATAATTGTTGCTCTACATAAAGATGGCCTGGGCTATAAGAAGATTGCCAAGACCCTGAAACTGAGCTGCAGCACGGTGGCCAAGACCATACAGCGGTTTAACTGGACAGATTCCACTCAGAACAGGCCTCGCCATGGTCGACCAAAGAAGTTGAGTGCACGTGCTCAGCGTCATATCCAGAGGTTGTCTTTGGGAAATAGACGTATGAGTGCTGCCAGCATTGCTGCAGAGGTTGAAGGGGTGGGGGGTCAGCCTGTCAGTGCTCAGACCATACGCCGTACACTGCATMAAATTGGTCTGCATGGCTGTCGTCCCAGAAGGAAGCCTCTTCTAAAGATGATGCACAAGAAAGCCCGCAAACAGTTTGCTGAAGACAAGCAGACTAAGGACATGGATTACTGGAACCATGTACTGTGGTCTGATGAGACCAAGATAAAGTGATTTAGTTCAGATGGTGTCAAGCGTGTGTGGCGGCAACCAGGTGAGGAGTACAAAGACAAGTGTGTCTTGCCTACAGTCAAGCATGGTGGTGGGAGTGTCATGGTCTGGGGCTGCATGAGTGCTGCCGGCACTGGGGAGCTACAGTTCATTGAGGGGAACCATGAATGCCAACATGTACTGTGACATACTGAAGCAGAGCATGATCCCCTCCCTTCGGAGACTGGGCCGCAGGGCAGTATTCCAACATAATAACGACCCCAAACACACCTCCAAGACGACCACTGCCTTGCTAAAGAAGCTGAGGGTAAAGGTGATGGACTGGCCAAGCATGTCTCCAGACCTAAACCCTATTGAGCATCTGTGRGGCATCCTCAAAYGGAAGGTRGAGGAGTGCAAGGTCTCTAACATCCACCAGCTCYGTGATGTCGTCATGGAGGAGTGGAAGAGGACTCCAGTGGCAACCTGTGAAGCTCTGGTGAACTCCATGCCCAAGAGGGTTAAGGCAGTGCTGGAAAATGATGGTGGCCACACAAAATATTGACACTTTGGGCCCAATTTGGACATTTTCACTTAGGGGTGTACTCACTTTTGTTGCCAGCAGTTTAGACATTAATGGCTGTGTGTTGAGTTATTTTGAGGGGACAGCAAATTTACACTGTTATACAAGCTGTACACTCACTACTTTACATTGTAGCAAAGTGTCATTTCTTCAGTGTTGTCACATGAAAAGATATACTCAAATATTTACAAAAATGTGAGGGGTGTATTCACTTTTGTGATATACTGTACATCCAGACCTCTGTTGACCCTGTGGGCTGGTTTATTTTGTTCTTTATGAGTTAGCGTTAAGCCTTGAGAGCTACGGCAACAATATCTTAAGTCTAAGGATGGGGAGTCTGGAGGGGGTTGGGAGGGGGAGTTACCAAATAGTGTTATAAAAGGGTTGATGGAGAATGGAGGAAGGAGGAAGGAGTCAGGGAGGAGGGAGTTAGGGAGGAGGAAAGGGGAGGAGGAAGGAGTCAGTAGGGAGGAAGGAGGTAGGGAGGAGGAAGGAGTTAGGGAGGAAGGAGTTAGGGAGGAGGACGTTAGAGATGAGGAAGGAGTCATTGAGGAGGAAGGAGTTAGGAAGGGGGAGGAAGGAGTTAGGAAGGGGGAGGAGGGAGGAGGAAGGGGGAGGAGGAGGGAGTTAAGGAGGGAGTTAGGGAGGAGGAAGGGCGGGGGTTAAGAAGGGAGTTGGGGAGGATGGAGGAGGGCGTTAGGAAGGGTGAAGGAGGAAGGAGTGGAGGAGGAGGCTATTGCTTTCGGACCCTGCCCCAGGGGCTGAATGGGTGCAAGATGAGAAGTAGAAAGAGACTCTCCCTGGGAAGGCCTTTCACTAGGAACCTGTTGCTGCAGATGTCCATTCAAAACCCAGACCCAGCTGAAGAGAGAGCGATATAGAGAGAGCGAGACCACACTCCTGCACTGAAAATTGAGAGAAGAGCGAGCCAGACTCCATCACTGAAAAGAGAGAAAGATAGAGCAACCACAGACTCTTTCAACTGAAAAGAGAGAAAAACCTCCACATTGCTGCTCTGAAAGCCACAGAAAGAAGGAGAGCGACATAGAGAGAATCCCAGCCTGAAAAGAGAGAGAGAGAACAATGGGTGCTATTGTCAGGCCTTAGTCCCTTTCACTGCTGTTTCTCCAGGCGCCAGACTCCTGCAGTAGGCTATCTGTGAGTACATCTGTAGGGCTGACGTTACCATCCTCTCCACTCAGACACAGAGAGGCTCAGGGAAACTACAGATCCACTCGGCACGGAATGGACGTACTGTAACAGTAGCCTACTGAAGTCTGGATGCTAAGCTAGTTTAGCGCTTGTTGTGTCTATTCTCTTCTGGGTTAGGGCGTGTGGCTACTGCTTGGGATCTGGTTGGTGAGTCGATCTTGTTGCTTGTTTGTGTGTGTGTGTGTGTGTGCGTGTGTGTATGTGTATCAGTGGTGTATTAGGGCGACAGTTAGCCTAGCGGTTGAGAGTGTACCCTGTGTGTTTTAACTTGAAGGTGAAAGTGAGCGATGGGCCGGTAATCGAAAGGTCGCTGGTTCAAATCCCAGAGATGACAAGGTGAAACACTGTTTATGTGCCCTTGAGCAAGGCACTTTACCCCAATTGCTCGTGTAAATCGCTCTGGATTAGTGTCTGCTAAATGGGGATGGAGTAAGGCTCTGGTTCTCTCTTTGTAAGGAGAAGATGGTTGGTTGTATGTTTTCACTGTGACGTCAGACACAACAGTGATGTTACATGACTATGTATATATTCACTTCATATGATAATACATACCATTCAGCAGATGCTTTTACCAATGCGACTTACAGTCATGCATGCATACGTTTGACGTATGWGTGGCCCCAGCGGGAATCGAACCTACAACCCTTGGCTTTGCAAGCGCCGTGCACTAGCAACTGAACCATACTGGACAGCACTTACAATTGTTTTGGTAATACTTTCCTTGACACCCAGTGTAATAACAAAAAATGGCTACTTTGAAGAATCTCAAATATATTTTGATTTGTTAAACACTTTTTTGGTTACTACATGATTCCACATGTGTAATTTCATWGTTTTGATGTCTTCACTATTATTCTACAATTTAGAAAATAGTAAAAAATAAAGAAAAATCCTGGAATGAGTAGGTATGTCCAAACGTTTGACGGGTACTGTATACTCATTAACTATGTAGTATACAGTATGTTAGTATTGGTATTTGAACACAGCTCGGGTCCTCCTACAGTAAATGAACAGTCTGTTTTATAAGAAACGTTTAACGGAGCACTTCACAGACGGCAAGCAACAGCATCATGGTGAAAGAATGAGCCGTAGATTAATAATATATGGAACATAGTTGATCTAAAAGCAACAGTTCCTCTTCCCTGCTGAGACTTTCCTTCATAACACCTACACTCACTCATAAGCAGGCTGTGTGTGTGTGTGTGTGTGTGTGTGTGTGTGTGTGTGTGTGTGTGTGTGTGTGTGTGTGTGTGTGTGTGTGTGTGTGTGTGTGTGTGTGTGTGTGTGTGTGTGTGTGTGTGTGTGTGTGTGTGTGTGTGTGTGTGTGTGTGTGGTTCTGAGGTAAGGAACAGTAGAAGCAAACAGGGAGACAGAGCATCTGAACTTTCTCCAGGAACCAGCGTCTCCCCTGTACACTCCCCACTATCACACACACACACACACACACACAACACACAGACATCTGTCTAAACATGGTTGACTCTATCTCCCACTGCCAATGCAGGCACCACAGACATCTCAAACATTCATAAATACTCTCCTTGTTTTCCCATAAAATAACCCCTTTAATGGAGCTTAACAATGACACCGCAGACTAATCCGGTATCTGAATATCACTGTGTGTTAGTGTTTACGTTACAAGTAGCACACATATTTGCTCATTACAAATAAGTTCACAGGATGTGCATGTCTACATAAACGGTGCCGTTCCAAGCAGATCTGTAGTTAAGACTTCTAAGTGATAGGTGAGTGGGGATACAGGTAGCCTAGTGGGTAAGTGCGTTGGGCCAGTAACCGAAAAGGTCGCTAGGTGAAAAATCTGTCAATGTGCCCTTTAGCAAGGCACTTAACCCTAATTGCTCCTGTAAGTTGCTCTGGGTTAGAGCATCTGCTAAATGACTAAAATGTCAAATGTAGAAAGACACATGAACTAACTGTTATCAGCTGAATAGTTTTCATGTCTGTTATTCTTGCCTCATCTCGTTGTTGAGACCAGTGGTAATCATTTCGTGATAGTACTGTCTGCCTGCCTTGTCTCTCTGGTCAATGGGAGGACACAAGGCATACATGTAGGTCTAGGGGCTATGGCGAAATACCTATTTTGAAAGAGCAGTGTTGTCTATGTGTGTGTGTGTGTGTGTGTGTGTGTGTGTGTGTGTCGGGGGGGGGGGTGTATGCCAGTGTACTTGCTCTCTCATGATGTCAACTACTCTCCTTTTGAAGTTCTACATTATTACATTATTCAACCCAAATCCCTCTATGAAAATCATGAGTTAGTTCTTGTATCATAAGAGTCATTTTATTTAATGGCTGCCTTCTCAACTGAGCTCTGTTTCTCTCCTCTCGGCATTGTGACCTTTGAACCAGTCATTTCTGCTTGTCCTGGTTAGACTACTCACTGTGTGTACAGATTCTGTACCACAGGAGCTTGGTGGCACCTTAATTGGGGAGGATCAGTGGAACGGTATCAAATACATCAAACACATGTGTTTAATGCCATTCCATTTGCTCTGTACCAGCCATTATTATGAGCCGTCCTCCCCTCACCAACCTCCACTGGACACAGCGATTCATGCTCACAGTGCATGCACACACGAAGACACACACATAAAAACAAACACACAACCTCAGCTGTTGATCCTGTATAGTCAGCTGGTTCGTTGCAAACAGAGACAAAGTGTTGCTCCCCTTTCAGTCTGCATCATAAATTATCATATATTTTTCCTACATTGTAAATGTCCTTTTTTTAATGTTTAAATGAAAGCAAGCAATTGTCAGCATTGATGAGAGGCTGGCACTGAAGACAACAGGTCATTCGGAATACACACAGAGAGAGAGAGAGAGAACCAACATGTATTATTCAGCCATTGAACTGATTTTGTTGGTTTATAATGTGTTGTGTGTCGTGTTGTTTCAGCTTTACGACAAAATCAACACAAAGTCATCGCCCCAGATCAGAAACCCCCCCAGCAATACTGTACAGAGGGCCAAGGAGGTGAGCCTGCGCTCGCGCACACACTCACACACACACACACACATACACACATACATATTGATACAATATTGTGTTGTGTGCTTGTTACCATGCTTGTGTATAAGATATTATTCATGATGATTGATGACGTGATCAACTCTATAGATCACAGTAYGCTGCTTCATAACTCCCTGACCACACACTCTGCTTAATCAACACGGCTCTAGCCATTAACACATCTCTCTACTATTCATTAGGTTCACATCTCAAACAGCACCCTATTTCTCATGTAGTGCACTATGTTTGACCACAGCCCAGATGTGGCTCTGATCAGAACAAGTCCAAACTGGTGCCCAATGTGTGGAATAAGGAATCTAACTCTTCACTGCTGTTATCTACTTCGGCTATCTGCTGCTTGTTTAACATTGGGTCAAGCTGGCCTGAGGTCAGTGTTTGAAGGAGTTGAACCTCTTCTCCTCTCCTCTAACCTCTTTAGTTTTAGCCTCAAAATAACAACAACCTCATAGCTATGTGTCACCAGCTAGGTAACAAATCTGGGTTGTCCACAACACAAAACTCAATACTATGTTGGCTTTCTGAGCTAAAGACCAGCCGTTAGGCTCTGGTAGCTAACATGAATCTTCAGGTTTCAGGCAAGGTTACTCATCAAGAGAGTGTAGTTCATGAACCACCTCCACTACATAAGGACACATGCACGGCTGTCCTACTGGGCCATGTCTTATGACAGCCCCAGACAGCTTTACATTAGGATATAACTGTAACGTGGTTAGATGTGAGAGCTACACCTCAGTAAAGCACGGTGGAGGTGAAGTGGTGACGTGGAGGTGTACAGAAGGGTGTAATTGTGTAGCTCACTTGGTTGAGCATGGATCTCGCAAGTCCAAGGATAGTGGGTTAAATTCCCACTGGGGTCATGCAAAAATATATGCACTCATGACTGAAAGTTGCTTTGGACAGAAGTGTCTGTTAAATGTCATGTATTATTATAATATACCCTCAGCAAAAAAAAGAAACATCCCTTTTTCAGGACCCTGTCTTTTCAAAGATAATTTGTAAAAAATCCAAATAACTTGTGGAACGGTCGTTAAGACACTAACAGCTTACAGACGGTAGGCAATTAAGGTCACAGTTATGAAAACTTAGGACACTAAAGAGGTCTTTCTACTGACTCTGAAAAACACCAAAAGAAAGATGCCCTGCTCATCTGCGTGATGAGGCATGCTGCAAGGAGGCTTGAGGACTGCAGATGTGGCCAGGGCAATACATTACAATGTCCATACTGTGAGAGGCCTAAGACAGCACTACAGGGAGAMAGGACAGACAGCTGATCATCCTCACAGTGTCAGACCACATGTAAAAACACCTGCACAGGATCGGTACATCCGAACATCACACCTGCGGGACAGCTACAGGATGGCAACAACAACTCCCCTTGTTACACCAGGAATGCACAATCCCTCCATCAGTGCTCAGACTGTCCGCAATAGGCTGAGATAGGTTGGACTGAGGGCTTGTAGACCTGTTGTGAGGCAGGTCCTCACCAGACATCACCGGCAACAATGTCGCCTATGGGCACAAACCCACTGTCGCTGGACCAGACAGGACCAGGGGGTGATGGTTGGATTTGCGTTTATCGTTGAAGGAATGAGCGTTACACCAAGGCCTGTACTCTGGAGCGGGATCGATTTGGAGGTGGAGGGTCTGTCATGGTCTGGGGCAGTGTGTCACAGCATCATCGGACTGAGCTTGCTGTCATTGCAGGCAATCTCAACGCTGTGCGTTACAGGGAAGACATCCTCCTCCCTCATGTGGTACCCTTCCTGCAGGCTCATCCTGACATGACCCTCCAGCATGACAATGCCACCAGCCATACTGCTCGTTCTGTGCGTCATTTCCTGCAAGACTGGAATGTCAGTGTTGGCCAGCGAAGAGCCCGAATCTCAATCCCATTGAGCACATCTGGGACCTGTTGGATCGGAGGGTGAGGGCTAGGGCCATTCCCCCCAGAAATGTCCGGGAACTTGCAGGTGTCTTGGTGGAAGAGTTGGGTAACATCTCACAGCAAGAACTGGCAAAGCTGGTGCAGTCCATGAGGAGGAGATGCACTGCAGTACTTAATGCAGCTGGTGGCCACACCAGATAGTGACTGTTACTTTTGATTTTGACCCCCAATTTGTTCAGGGACACATTATTCAATTTTCTGTTAGTCACATGTCTGTGGAACTTGTTCAGTTTATGTCTCAGTTGTTGAATCTTGTTATCTTCATACAAGTATTTACACATGTTCAGTTTGCTGAAAATAAACACAGTTGACAGTGAGAGGACATTTCTTATTTTTCTGAGTTTAGAAGACTATGACTCTGATCTAGGATCAGATTCTAGGGTACTGGTCCTGTAGTAGGACTGGTTCTGTAGTAGGACTGGTTCTGTAGTAGGACTGGTTCTATAGTAGGACTGGTTCTTAGTAGGACTGGTTCTATAGTAGACTGGTTCTGTAGTAGGACTGGTTTCTATAGTAGACCTGGTTCTGTGTAGCACTGGTTCTATAGTAGGACTGGTTCTGTAGTAGGATGGTTCTGTAGTAGGACTGATTCTGTAGTAGGACTGGTTCTATAGTAGGACTGGTTCTATAGTAGACCTGGTTCTGTAGTAGCACTGGTTCTATAGTAGGACTGGTTCTGTAGTAGAACTGGTTCTATAGTAGGACTGGTTCTGTAGTAGGAACTGGTTCTGTAGTAGGACTGGTTCTATAGTAGGACTGGTTCTGTAGTAGGACTGGTTTATAGTAGGACTGTTCTGTAGACTGGTTTGTAGTAGGACTGGTTCTATAGTAGGACTGGTCCTTAGTAGTAGGACTGGTTCTGTAGTAGGACTGGTTCTGTAGTAGGACTGGTTTCTATAGTAGTAGGACTGGGTTCTGTAGTAGGACTGGTTCTTAGTAGGACTTGTTCTTAGTAGGACTGGTTTGTAGTAGGACTGGTTCTGTAGTAGGATGTGTTTGTAGTAGGACTGGTCCTATAGGTAGGACTGTTCTTAGTTAGGACTGTTCTATAGTAGGACTGGTTCTATAGTAGGACTGGTTGTAGTAGGAACTGGTTCTGTAGTAGGACTTGGTTCATAGAGTAGGTCAGCCGATTATATTTTTAAGAAAAGGATGAAGATGGTAGTAAATATAGAAAGGTGGCCATTGGATCCGGACAGTTTTGAAGCTACTAAGACTGTTTAAACATGAGGCTGTGTTCCATTCCAAAAGCTTTCCCCCTGAAGAGAGGTGGACAAGAGCAGAAGGAGGTGGGACAACTGTTTCGTAATGGAATGCAGCCTGCGATCGAATCTGCAGCTGTTCTACAAACATACAGGATCTGTTGGGTTTTGTTTGCCACTGTTAGTGAAGCTAATCCACAGTCTGTTGGATCATTCATAGACACTATTCATATAATAAGGAGCTTAGCTTGTTTATTTGCCCTTTGTTAGTAGGTCCTGAGCTACACACACACTCAGACACACACACACTCAGACACACACACTCAACTCACACTCCCACATACTCACACTCACATACACACTCACACTCACACACACACACGCACACACACACACACACACACACACTCAGACACACACTCACACGCACACACACAATCACACTCACACACACACACACACTCACGCAACACACTCACGCACACACACACACACCACACACACACACACACACAACACAACACACACACACACCACACACACACACACACACACACACACACACACACACACACAACACACCACACACACACACACGCATACACGCACTCATGCCACACACACATGCACACATACACTCACACTCACACTCACACACAACTCAGACACACACTCACACTTAATCACTACACACACACTCACACACACACACACACCACGCACACACACTCGCACGCCACACACTCACAACACACACACACACACACGCACACACACATCAGAACACACTCACAAGCACACACACACTCACACACGCACACACACTCACACACCTCAGACACACACTCCACACAACACACACACACTCAGACCACACACACACGCACAACACACTCACACGCACACTCCACCTCACACGCACACACACACACACTCACACACAACACTCACACACACACGCACAACACACACTCACACGCACACTCACCTCACACGCACACCACACACACACTACACACAACGCGCACACACACACACACTCACATTCACTCACACGCACACACACTCTCTCACACACACACACTCACACACACACACACACACACTCCCACTCTAGCTGGCTGAATTCACACACTCTGCAATGAACGAACCAGGAGAGAGAGGGAGGGAGGGAGGGGTATGGGTTAGACAGAGGGAGGAGGGAGGTAGGGAGGGAGAGACCAGAGAAAAGGTAGTGTGTATTGTTAGTGTGTGTATAGACTTTGTCAAAACAAGCCGACATGTTGTAAGTGTGAAATGTTTGTTTTGGGTTCATTGTATGTGGAGGGCAATTAAATTGTACTTCAGGCTGAGAAGAAAGTGAGAGGGGGAGGGAGTAGGTTGAAAAACACAGCAGTATTAACACTGGACAGTCCATTTAGAGCAGTGTAGAGCTCTGTATGTGGCTTTGAAGTAAGTCTAAAGGATTTGAGTAATTAACCAGCTAGAGTTGACCCAGTCTGGTCCTAGAGGGGATTTAGTCTAACCTGTTTATGGTGCTGTCTGTGTCATGGTTTTACTTTTAAACTGGTCTAGTTGGATTAGGAGTTTGTATGGAGTTGGATCTAGTATGGAGTTGGATTAGGAGTTTGTATGGAGTTGGATTAGGAGTTTGTATGGAGTTGGATTAGGAGTTTGTATGGAGTTGGATCTAGTATGGAGTTGGATTAGGAGTTTGTATGGCGCTGGATTAGGAGTTTGTATGGAGTTGGATTAGGAGTTTGTATGGAGTTGGATTAGGAGTTTGTATGGAGTTNTGGATTAGGAGTTTGTATGGAGTTGGATTAGGAGTTTGTATGGAGTTGGATTAGGAGTTTGTATGGCATGGTTTGCAGTAGTGGAAAAAGTACCCAATTGTCATACTTGAGTAAAAGTAAAGATACCTTAAATGAAAATGACTAATAGAACAGTCACCTATTTTGATTTGTATTTATTTATTTAACCTTTATTTAACTAGACAAGTCAATTAAGAACAAATTCTTATTTACAATGACGGCACCTAGTAAAATACTACTTGAGTAAAAGTAGTATTTGGTTTTAAATATACTTAAGTATCAAAAGTCAATGTAAAAGTATAAATCATTTCAAATTCCTTATATTAACCAAACCAGACGGCACCATTTTCTTGTTTTTTTATATTTATGGATAGCCAGGGGCCCATTCCAACACTCAGACATCATTTACAAACAAAGCATTTGTGTTTAGTGAGTCCGATCAGAGGCAATAGGGATGACCAGGGATTTTCTCTTTAAGTTTGTGAATTGGACAATTTTCCTGTCCTGTTAAGCATTCAAAATGTAACGAGTACTTTTGGGTGTCAGGGAAAATGTATAGAGTAAAAAGTACATTATTTTCTTTAGAAATGTATTAAAGTAAAAGTGGAAAAATATAAATAGTAAAGTACAGATACCCCAAAAAATGACTTAAGTAGTACTTTAAAGTATTTTTACTTAAGTACCCCACTGGGAGTTTGTATGGCATTGGATTATAGGTGTGTGTGTGCGCGTGTGTGTGTGTGCGTGCGTGTGTGCGTGTATACACGTGCGTGTGTGTAATGTTTTTTTGTTGCCTACTTCCTCTAGCAGTGTCCTCATTTTCTCTCTGAGTCCTGATCTGAGTGTCTTTCTAGTCAATGTTAGACACATTGATCCAGTATTTCACCACAGAACCAAATCTCCTTTATTTCTTGCCACCAGTGACTTAAAGGGACTTCCTCTGTGATACTCTGCTTGACTTTCTGCTGCTGATCCTCAGTGGCGATACTGAAATAATTTCAAAAATTAATACTAGCACTTTTTATATTTGACCCTGGTCCTAAACCTATAAACACTAACCTTTCCCCCCGACGCCGTCATCTTAGACCTTTTTCAACTTTACCCCCCTGACCCTCTTGACAACCCCTGGCCTTTGACCCCATGACCCCTGACTCTTTCTATGAGGACCAAGGACATCCTCAGAGGTCACGTGTAACTGTCCTCCCTGTGTCCTCCTCCTGGTCTAAAGAGCTCCATCCAAGACGAAGCAAGTTCCACTTTGAAACACCTGGAATATGTAAGCCCTAGAGACGCCATTCACAACACACACACACACACACACACACACAAATAAAACAAAGAAAAACGAGTTGGTTTTATTTTAAAGCAATGTTGTATTTGACAGAAGGAGACTGGGAGTAGCGTAGAGCTGTCTGTGACGATGCATACGTTAGGCTGTAGCTTGACCCATGTAAGCTGTAGCTCAGTAGCACGTGTGTGAGTCTATTGTGGAGTCTGTAGTGTGGCTCTGAGTGTATCTTCTCTAAAATAGGTCGTAAATTGTTGTGTAGATCAAGTTTGTGATCCGTTCCGTTTTCAACTCAGAAAGTGAAATTGAACGTCCTGATTGATCAGAGGCAATGGATACAACAATAGCAAACACACAGATTGATCCATAGCGATGTCACCTGGATTTATGTTTAACTTCCCCTCCAAGCCTGGTCTCACCACTCATTTACATTTTTACATTTGAGTCATTTAGCAGTCGCTCTTATCCAGAGAGACGTACAGGTGCCATTAGGGTTAAAGCAAAATTCCACCAAAAAACGATCTTTTCTGTATTTTAAAAGTTAAATATCTTGAAAACTTGATTGCTGACAAGCAAAATATTTTTGGGACTTTGTCAACAATGGACTAATGAAACAAATACCAAAATATCATTTTTGGGTGGACTTTCCCTTTAAGTGCCTTGCTTAAGGGCACATTGACAGATGTTTTACATAGGCAGCTCAGGGATTTGAACCAGTGACCTTTCGGTTATTGGCCCAATGCTCTTAACTGCTAGGCTACCTGCTGCCCATCTGCCACAGACACACTCACACACACACTCCAACTCGCACACACCTTTACGTGCCAGGACTCTCCATCTCCCAATTCAGCAGGCAGGTGTGACATAGCAGAACCTGACTCCAAATCAGGTCACTCCGAGAGGCCAGAGGGCATGAACAAGCCCTGAAGAGGACTCTTATTGGTTAAGAGAAGCCATGAGGAGGGACCTTATGGGATGAACATTTCAAAATGCAATTTGTACTGGTTTACGTGGTTCTACAGGGAGGGGGGGTTAGGAAGTGTGAGAGGGTATTACTGTATGTGTGTATACTCAGACCAGAGGTTGATGTACTCTTCAGTGTGTGTTTGGGACAGGCATTAAGCAGGACTACTCTACTACTTTACAGAAAGGCCCTGTGACTGGCGTCCTATGCTTTTGTGCTTCCACCTTACAGGTACTGGAAGAGATCTCTTATTACCCAGACAACCACGACGCCAAGGAGCTCAGACGGATACTGACCCAGCCGCACTTTATGGTGAGTGAAAGCACACACATACACACACACCTCGACTTGGCTGTGTTTAGGCGTCATGACTGAAGCTATAGCAGAGACAAAGAGAGACAGAAACAGACAGAGAGAGAGGGGGCCAGATAGAAGGAGAGAGACAGAGAGGTAAGGACAGAGACAGAAAGAGAGGGGGCAGATAGATGGAGAGAGACAGAAAGAGAGTGGAACATCATTGAGAGCACACCGGGGAACTAACACCTGCCTGCACGTGACAGCATTCCCTCCCCCATATGCCCCCCTAGGCACAACTATGACAACATAACCAACAAAAACGGGTCACAACTCCTACAGCTCTGTCGCACACTGGGTATGTACATAGTCAATGGTAGGCTTCGAGGGGACTCCTATGGTAGGTACACCTATAGCTCATCTCTTGGCAGTAGTATTGTAGACTACTTTATCACTGACCTCAACCCAGAGTCTCTCAGAGCGTTCACAGTCAGCCCACTGACACCCCTATCAGACCACAGCAAAATCACAGTCTACTTGAACAGAGCAATACTCAATCATGAGGCATCAAAGCCAAAGGAACTGAGTAACATTAAGAAATGCTAYAGATGGAAGGAATGCAGTTTGGAACCTACCAAAAAACAATTAGGCAACAACAAATTCAATCCCTTTTAGACAACTTCCTGGGTAAAACGTTCCACTGCAATAGTGAAGGTGTAAACTTGGCAGTAGAAAATCTTAACAGTATATATGACCTCTCAGCTTCCCTATCAAATCTAAAAATCTCAAATAGAAAACCGAAGAAAATGAACAACAATGACAAATGGTTTGATGAAGAATGCAAAAATCTAAGAAAGAAATTGAGAAATCTGTCCAACCAAAAACATAGAGACCCGGAAAACCTGAGTCTACGCCTTCACTATGGTGAATCACTAGAACAATACAGAAATACAGTATGGAAAAAGAAGAAACAGCACGTCAGAAATCAGCTCAATGTAATTGAAGAATCCATAGACTCTAAACACTTCTGGGAAAATTGGAAAACACTAAACAAACAACAACACACATTATCTATCCAAAATGGAGATGTATGGGTAAACCACTTCTCCAATCTTTTTGGCTCTATAACAAAGAATAAAGAGCAAAAACATATACAGGATCAAATACAAATCTATTAAAGACTACCAGAACCCACTGGATTCTCCAATTACCTTGAATGAGCTACAGGACAAAATAAAAACCCTCCAACCCAAAAAGGCATGTGGTGTTGATGGTATCCTTAATGAAATGATCAAATATACAGACAATAAATTCCAATTGGCTATACTACAACTCTTTAACATCATCCTTAGCTCTGGCATCTTCCCCAATATTTGGATCCAAGGACTGATCACCCCAATCCACAAAAGTGGAGACAAATTTGACCCCAATAACTACCGTGGGATATGCGTCATCAGCAACCTTGGGAAAATCCTCTGCATTATCATTAACAGCAGACTCGTACATTTCCTCARTGAAAACAATGTACTGAGCAAATGTCAAATTGGCTTTTTACCAAATTACCGCACAACAGACCATGTATTCACCCTGATTGACAAACAAACAAACCAAAACAAAGGCAAAGTCTGGGGCTCTGTTCACAAACACACCCCACAGAGCCCCAGGACAGCAGCACAATTAGACCTAAGCAAATCATGAAAAAACAAAAAGATAATTACTTGACACGTTGGAAAGAATTAACAAAAAAACAGAGCAAACTAGAATGCTATTTGTTCCTAAACAGAGTACACAGTGGCAGAATACCTGACCATTGTGACTGACCCAAACTTAAGGAAAACTTTGACTATATACAGACTCAGTGAGTATTGCTATCGAAAAAGGCTGCCGTAGGCAGACCTGGCTCTCAAGAGAAGACAGGCTATGTGCATACTGCCCACAAGATGATGTGGAAACTGAGCTGCACTTCCTAACCTCCTGCCACATGTATGACCAAATTAGAGACACATACTTCCCTCAGATTACACAGACCCACAAAGAATTTCAAAACAAATTATATTTTGATCAACTGTTTTCTCATGATTTGGTTGGGTCTAATTGTGTTGCTGTCCTGGGGCTCTGTGGGGTCTGTTTGTTTTTGTGAACAGAGCCCCAGGACCAGCTTGCTTAGGGGACTCTTCTCCAGGTTCATCTTCTGTAGGGGATGGCTTTGTTATTGAATGTTTGGGAATCGCTTCCTTTTAGATGGTTGTAGAATTTAACGTCTCTTTTCTGGATTTTGATCATTAGCGGTTATCGGCCTAATTCTGCTCTGCATGCATTATTTGGTGTTTTACGTTGTACACAGAGGATATTTTTGCAGAATTCTGCATGCAGACGTGTACAAAGCTCTCCCTCGCCCTCCATTTGGCAAATCTGACCATAATTCTATCCTTCTGATTCTTGCTTACAAGCAAAAATTAAAGCAAGAAGAACCAGTGACTCTGTCTATAAAAAAAAGTGGTCAGTTGAAGCAGATCCTTAACTACAGGACAGTTTTGTTAGCACAGACTGGAATATGTTCCGGGATTCCTCCGATGGCATTGAGGAGTACACCACAGTCACTGGCTTTATCAATAAGTGCATCGAGGACGTTGTCCCCATAGTGACTGTACGTACATACCTCAACCAGAAGCCATGGATTACAGGCAACATTCGCACTGTCCTAAAGGGTAGAGCTGCCACTTTAAAGGAGCGGAACTCTAACCCGGAGGCTGATAAGAAATCCCGCTATGCCCTCCGATGAACCGACAAACAGGCAAAGCGACTAAGATCGAATCGTACTACACCGGCTCCGACGCTCGTCGGATGTGGCAGGGCTTGCAAACTTTTACAGACTACAAAGGGAAGCACAGCCGAGAGCTGCCCAGTGACACGAGCCTACCAGATGAGGTAAAGTCAAGTAACACTGAAACATGCATGATAGCATCAGCTGTTCCGGATGACTGTGTGATCACGCTCTCCGCAGCCGATGTGAGTAAGACCTTTAAACAGGTCAACATTCACAAGGCCGCAGGGTTAGCAGGATGTGTACTCCGAGCATGCGCTGACCAACTGGCAATTGTCTTCACTGACATTTTCAACCTCTCCCTGTCTGTAATACCAACATGTTTCAAGCAGACCACCATAGTCCTTGTGCCCAAGAACACTAAGGTAACCTGCCTAAATGACTACCGACCCGTAGCACTCACGTCTGTAGCCATGAAATGCTTTGAAAGGCTGGTCATGGCTCACATGATCACCATTATCCAAGAAACCCTAAACCCACTCCAATTTGCGTACCGCACCAACAGATGATGATGCAATCTTTATTGCACTCCACACTGCCCTTTCCCCCTTGGACAAAAGGAACACCTATGTGAAAATGCTATTCATTGACTACAGCTCAGCGTTCAACACCATAGTGCCCTCCAAACGTATCACTAAGCTAAGGACCCTGGGACGAAACACCACCCCCAGGTGGTAAGGGTAGGTAACAACACATCCGCCACGCTGATCCTCAACACGGGGGTGCGTGCTCAGTCCCCTCCTGTACTCCCTTTTCACTCATGACTGCACGGCCAGGCACGACTCCAACACCATCATTCAGTTTGCTGATGACACAACAGTCATCTGCCTGATCACCGACAACGATGAGACAGCCTATAGGGAGGAGGTCAGGGGCCTGACCGTGTGGTGCCAGGACAACAACCTCTCCCTCAACGTGATCAAGACAAAGGAGATGATTGTGGGCTACAGGAAAAGGAGGACCGAGCATACCCCCATTCTCATCGACGGGGCTGTAGTCGAGAGCTTCAAGTTCCTTGGTGTCCACATCACCAACAAACTAGCATGGTCCAAGCACACCAAGACAGTCGTAAAGAGGGCGCGACAAAACCTATTCCCCCTCAGGAGACTGAAAAAATTTGGCATGGGTCCTCAGATCCTCAAAAGGTTTTACAGCTGCAACATCAAAAGCATCCTGACCGGTTGCATCACCGCCTGGTACGGCAACTGCTCGGCCTCCGACCGCAAGGCACTACAGAGGGTAGTGCGTACGGCCCAGTACATCACCGGGGCCAAGCTTCCTGCCATCCAGGACCTCTATACCAGGCGGTGTCAGAGGAAAGCCTGAAAAATGTACTCCAGCCGCACTAGTCATAGAATGTTCTCTCTGCTACCGCACGGCAAGCGGTACCGGAGCGCCAAGTCTAGGTCCAAGAGGCTTATAAACAGCTTCTACCCCCAAGCCATAAGACTCCTGAACAGCTAATCAAATGGCTACCCAGACTATTTGCATTGCCCCCCTCCCTCCCCCGCATATAGCGAAATTGTGTGTACTTAACGTTACACATGCACTTATGAATGTAGCCCCCTCTCCTTTGTACGCTGCCGCTACTGTCTGTTATCATCTATGCATAGTCACTTTAATAACTCTACCTACATGTACATATTACCTCAATTACCTCGACTCAGATGCCTCCTCACATTGACTCTGTACCGGTACCCCCTGTATATAGCCCCGCTATTGTTATTTTACTGCTGCTCTTTAATTATTTGTTATTCTTATCTCTTACCTTTTTCTAGGTCTTTTCTTAAAACTGCATTGTTGGTTAAGGGCTTGTAAGTAAGCATTTCACTGTAAGGTCTACACCTGTTGTATTCGGTGCATGTGACAAATACAATTTGATTTGAAATAGCATTCTAGTTTTTATATTTTCAACGTGTCAAGTAATTATCTTTTGTTTCTCATGATTTGGTTGGGTCGGTTTGTGTTTGTGAACAGAGCCCCAGGACAGCAACACAATTAGACCCAACCAAATCATGAGAAAACAAAATGAGAATTACTTGACACACTGGAAAGAATTAACCGAAAAAAACAGAGCCTTGCTATTGAGAAAGGCTGCCGTAGACAGACCTGGCTCTCAAGAGAAGACAGGCTATGTGCACACTGCCCACAAAATGATGTGGAAACTGAGCTTCACTTCCTAAACTCCTGCCAAATGTATGACCATATTAGAGACACATACTTCCCTCAGATTACACAGACCCACAAAGAATTAAAAAATAAATAATATTTTGATAAACTCCCATATCTATTGGGTGAAATTCCACAGTGTGCCATCACAGCAGCAAGATGTGTGACCTGTTGCAACAAGAAAAGCGCAACCGGTGAAGAACAAACACCATAGTAAATGCAACCCATATTTATGTTTATTTATTTTCCCTTTGGTACTTTAAATATTTGCCCATTGTAAGACATAATATGACATTCTAAGTTTGGAATGTTTACTGTAAAATTTTATTGTTAATTTCACTTTTGTTTATTATCTATTTCACTTGCTTTGGCAATGTAAACATATGTTTCCCATGCCAATAAAGCCCTTAACTTGAAATTGAATTGAGAGAGAGGGAGTTGGGGCCGAGCAATACAGACTGCACTGTGAAGGGAGAGAGAGTGGTGGGGGGGAGAGATGGAAGGAGGGTTATGAAAGAGGGAGAGATTGTGAGTGAAATGGAGTGGTCAGTGAGTCGTGTAGATCTGACCTGGAGCCTAGCTCTACACGGTCTGACCAAAATGGAGGGAGGGAAAGAGGGAGGAGAGAGATGGAGAGAGGGAAGAAAGAGGTGGGGGGAACGGAGAGGCAGAGGTGGTGATACGAGGGAGGCAGGCACCATTTGGTACAAGCTGCCACATCCCTAGACACACACAGACAGGGGCATGTGTGTCCCCAGCCTGCCTCTCTCTCATGAGCACGTTACAGAAGGCCCAGCTTTCTCCCTCGTCCACCACTCACTCTACTAGCTACTGATACTGGTGAGGACCTAACGTTCCAATTCTGTAACTGTAGAATTCAATTTTTGGTCAACTTTACTCCGGATCAGATATTCTAGAACTCTGGGGTTGAATTCAGAATGCTTTTGTTTGGGAATTCCAGTTCCACAGATGTTTTCCCTCTTTTATCATCTTGCACCCAAAATAAGTACAGGAGTGTGTCTAGCTTTTAAAGTTCCTGTTGTAGTATAGCGTAGTTGGCTGAAGGAGTCATCATTTTCTGGTCAAGCCTGAACCCTGCCTAATATAAGGTAATGACACTGGTCTATGTTGTGTCCATAGCAGTGTTCAACTGAAGGTAGCATGCACTTTGTTACTGTGCTGAAATCACCTCAGACCAGGTTGTTAAGATAAAGCTATCGGTGGACTGTCACTTTAAAGCCTCTCTGTCTGGGGGTAGTTCACTTCAAACCCAGGATCTTGCTCTCATTAGGGGTCTCAAGACTCACACACACCTTCTGCACTCCTGTGGTAATGTGTGTGCGTGCGTGTGTGTGTGTGCCTGTGGGGATGTAGTTTAAATGAGAGTCAGAGAGGCTGCGCTAACTTTCATGTTCTCACGTCTCTGATTCGCTTCTGTGTTGTGTGTGTGTGTGTGTGTGTGCGTGTGTGTGTGTGTGTGTGCGTGTGTATGTGTGTGCGTGCATGCTTGTGTGGGTTAGTGTGCGTGTGTGTGAGTATGTGTGTGTATGTTTGAACGCTCAGTAAGTGTGTGGGATGACTGCGTGCGTTATTAAAAGAATGTGATAGTAGTCTTTGTTGTGGTTTTATTACTGCATGCCTCCTCTCAGAACATCACTCTGTCATCTAGTAAAGTAAAGCTGGTTGTCTTTGGGTAGTGCCATCAGTAGACTCACACCAAAGCTGAAAGAGAGAGAGAAAAAGAAAGAGAGCGAGAGAGAAAGAGAGAGAGACAGAGAGAGAAAGAGAAAGAAAGAGAAAGAGAGAGAGACATAGACAGAGACAGAAAGAGAAAGAGAGCGAGAGAGAAAGAGAGCGAGAGAGAGAAAGAGAAAGTTGTTACTGTTGTCCCGTTGACAATTTTGATTCTCCTTTTTATTTTTATATTGTAAATATCCAAAATAGGCTTTGGCAATATGTACATTGTTACGTCATGCCAATAAAGCAAATTGAATTGAATTGAATTGAATTGAATTGAAAGAAAGAGAGAGAGAGAGAGAGAGAGAGAGAGAGATGTGTTATAGTGAGTATAGTACTTGATGTGTGTCTAGGTCAGCCTTGCTGTAGACCCTTGATGGCGATCTATCTCCCTCTCTCTGTTTCTCTCCTCTCACTCACTCCCTCCCCTCATCTCCCAATACCCCTTCCAGGCCTTGCTCCAGACCCATGATGTGGTGGCCCATGAGGTGTACAGTGATGAGGCTTTGAGGGTGACCCCCCCGCCCACCTCGCCCTACCTGAACGGAGAATCTCCCGAGAACACCAAC
>NC_036839.1:40926074-40928574 GCF_002910315.2 Salvelinus sp. IW2-2015 | reverse complement strand
TTCTGACCGTTTGACTACACCAACTGCCTGCCTGGTGGCTGAATATGTGTGTGTGCGTGGTGTGAACTTTTCCCTGGGGTGGGTTCTTGTGCTGTTCTGCTGTGTCTGCTCGGGGCTGGGTCACGACCACACTGCAACCAATTTCACAACCCAAGATACCGGAACAACCCCGCACCCTACCCCTGACCTCTGTCACCTGTCACCTGTAACTTGTGATCTTGGCACCAACCACACCAAATCCCCAGTCTGGCCAGTCAGTCACACAGCAGGACCAGCAATGTAGTTTGCCTGCCTCTGATGATGTAGCCTTCACAGTCTAACGTTCTAGCCTGACCTTTGATGAGCCAGTCTATTGTGAGCCTACTGCCCTCTGTGGCTGAGATGGAGATGTTGCAGGGGAATCATTGCTATTACGCATTAGGAGTACAAGATAGTCATTTGTTGATTTGATTGCACAACCTTATGCAGTCATGAAGACGGTTCATTTTTACCTTGTTTATCCATCGGGAGTGTGTGAAATGTTTTTCATTTGTATTGAGTGAACAAGTAGATAGTCGACTTTAGAGTGCTGTGTGTGTGTCTGTGTGTGTCGTGTGTGTGTGTGCTGTGTCGTGGTGTGTGTGTGTGCGTCGTGTGTGGTGTGTGTGTGTGTGTGTGTGTGCGCGGGCGGCGTGTGAGTATGTGTGTGCGTGTTGAGTGTGTGAGTGTGTGTCTGACCTATGCGTCCTTGTTACAGCAGAGAGTCCCCCTCCACACTCCAGGCAATCCCCTGCCAATGGCACTGGCCACTCCAGGTTTAACAGTTTCAAAATCTTGGTAAGGACCCCCACCCCCTACCCTCAGCCCGGGAAACAACCAAACCAAACACCCAAAACTCCCCCTTCTGCCCCTAAGTCGCAACCAACACAGACCTTTCGACTCATTGTTGTTTGTTATCAGTTAATATGATTTTGTCCAGTTTGATAGGAAACCCCTCTCCAACATGTATTTTTGACGTTTCCTTTTTTCAGTCTGCGTATACACATCTCACATTATGATACTCTACACATAATGTCCACCTCCTCCACCATCATGCGCCTAGCCTGTTCAGGACCAGCTTCAACCTCTTTAACCTCTAGCCAAAAAATGTCCCGATATCCTCCGTTTCAAATTGGCATGCCTGTAAAAACGCTCCCTTGTGCTGCCATGTGTTGCTACAGAATGCTGTTGCCTTTCTGCTGACACCTTCAGCTTACACAAAATAACTGGAACTCCTCACACCATCACAACACATAAAGCTCTGCCCCTAGGCAGCTCAGTTCCCTATTCACATCTCTGTTCCTATACATTCTCGTCCTATCTCAACAATTGCTTTCCTAACAACTATGTTCCTATCTCAACTCTCTGCCTATACATCCTGCTGTTCCTATACATCTCTGCTTCCTATTACATCCTCTGCTGGCATATACAAGCTATGTTGCCTACTACTACTATGTTGCTATACAACTAGGTTCCTATACCAAACTATGTTCCTATACAAACTATTTCCTATTCATCTCTGTTCCTTTTCCAAACTATGTCTTCCTATACAACTATTCCTATTCATCTCATGCTTTCCTATTCAACTAGTTCCTATACAACGCATGTTCCTATACAAAACTATGTTCCTATTCATCTCTGTTCCTGTTCAACTATGTTCCTATACAACTATGTTTCCTTATTCATCTCTGCCTCCTATTCAACGATGTTCCTATACAACTAGTTCCTATTCAACTCTCGTTCCTACTTCACTCTGCTTCCGTCAACAATTCTCTGCTTCCTATTCACTATGCTTCCTATCAACGATATTCCTATAAAACTCTCTTCCTATAAAACTCGGCTTCCTATACAACTACCCTCCAATACTTCCACTTACATTCACTAAGGATCCAGACAACAACGCCTAACCTTTACGCTACCTACCTACCTATATCTACGTACCTCTACCTCAAGGGCTACCTCTTACCTTCCCCCTACCCTACCTACCTCTACCTACCCACATACAGCTGCGCCTTGCCCAAAAGTATTCACTCGCCTTGGCGTTTTCCTATTTTCGCTTGCATTACAACCTGACATTTAAATGCGATTCTTTATTTGGAATTTTCATGACATGGACATAACAAAATACCGTGAAAATTGGTGAAGTGAAATGAACAAAAATAACTTATTTTCACAAAAAAAAAATTGAAAAAGGTGGCGGTGCGTGCATATGTACAGTATTCCACCCCTTTGCTATGCAAACCCCTAAACGAAGATCTGGTGCAACAATTTACCTCCAGAAGTCACATTAATAGTTAAATAAAGTCCACCTTAAGTGTGCAATACTAAGTGTCACATGCATCTGTCACATGATCTCCAGTATATATTACACCTGGTTCTGAAAGGCCCCAGAGTCTAGCAACACCACTAAGCACAGGGGCACACAAGGCAAGCCGGCACTATGAAGACCAAGGAGCTCCTCCAAACAGGTCATCTCTCTCCC
>NC_036839.1:40825049-40926049 GCF_002910315.2 Salvelinus sp. IW2-2015 | reverse complement strand
TACTGAGTACTTGCGGAGAAAAGACCAGAGCAGGGACCAGGACGAGGCAGAAAGAGAAAGTTGTTACTGTTGTCCCGTTGACAATTTGATTCTCCTTTTTATTTTTATATTGTAAAGTATCCAAAATAGGGCTTTGGCAATATGTACATGTTACGTCATGCCAATAAAGCAAATTGAATTGAATTGAATTGAATTTGAATTGAAAGAAAGAGAGAGAGAGAGACGAGAAGAGAGAGATGTGTTATAGTGAGTATAGTTACTTGATTGTGTGTCTAGGTCAGCCTTGCTTGTAGACCCTTGATGGCGATCTATCTTCCCTCTCTCTGTTTCTCTCCTCTCACTCGCACTCCCTCCCCTCATCTCCCAAGTACCCTTCCAGGCGCTTGCTCCAGACCCAAGATGTGGGTGGCCCATGACGGTGTACAGTGTATGATAGGCTTTGAGGGTGACCCCCCCGCCCACCTCGCCTACCTGAACGGGAGAATCTCCCGTCTCCGAGAACACAACCGGAGACCGGAGACGCTGGTGGACAGAGTGCGGGCGAGATAGTACGCCGGGTTCAGTTCCAGAAGAACATCATGAACCTACTACGAACACAACACCCATATCACACACACATGTACATTACACATTCCACAGACACACCACACACACACCACACTCAGCACTACACTTCACACAGAGCACACAACAGCAGCACACACAGACAGCTACACACCACCATTCATCACACACGCACATCACACACACATGCACACTATACATTCACAGACTACACACGCTCACTCACTCATTCACACACACACACACACACACACACAGCACACACACACACACACACAACACACACACACACACACACACACACAACACACACACACACACACACACACACACGTCGCACACACATATCCTCACACACACACACACAACACACTCACACACACACACACACACACACACACACACACACACCACACAACACACACACACACACACACACACGACACACACACAGCACCACATCACAACACCACACACAGACACACAGCACATTCACACTGCACATAACATTCACAGACACACACAACACACACACACAGCACACACACACACACACACACTTCGCACACACATATTCACACACCACACCACACACACACACACACACGCACATGCACACGCACCCGCACACGCACATGCACATTGCACATGCACACTATACATTCACAGACACCACACACACCACACACACTCACACACATCACACTCACACTCACACTCACACTCACACACACATGCACATGCATATATATACACCACCACACACACATACACTCACACACACACACACACACACACGCCTACGCACACGCACCGCCCACTATTACCATTCACAGACCGCTCACTTCACTCACTCACTCGATCACACACCCACACACACACACACCACACACAGACACACACTGCCACACAGACACACACACACACACACGCACGCACGCACACCACCACACATTCACTCACAGACACACAACACACACATGCACATTCACAGGCAACACACACACACACACACAGCACATACGGCACAACTTACACATGCCACAGGTTATATGACATGACGCAAACAAACAGGGTTGCCATTGCAAGCATAAACACTGGCAGTGTATTATCACATCCATCGCCACAAGCAGTTCACACTCCGTTCTTTTCTCCCTAATCTTCCCTTCAGCCTGGCACCTCAGTCTCTGACCCTAAGTACGCTTAAACCTGTTAACCCCTGCGTGTCTGTCTCTCTTCCAGGGCATCACGCTGAAGATGAACCGATCTGAAACCCACTGTATCGTAGCCAGGATAATGCACGAGGAATGATCCACAGACAAGGTAGCCAGCCATCTCATTCTATTACACAAACATATATTGTCATTTTACTGGTCAATAGACTAGACTATTAAACATTATTACTAGTCAACAGACTATTAAACATTATTACTAGTCAACAGACTATTATGGTCATCTTCATGACAGTGTCTGTAGATTGTTCCAGCGTATCTTCATGACAGTGTCTGTAGATTGTTCCAGGTCATCTTCATGACAGTGTCTGTAGATTGTTCCAGGTCATCTTCATGACAGTGTCTGTAGATTGTTCCAGGTCATCTTCATGACAGTGTCTGTAGATTGTTCCAGGATGTCTTCATGACAGTGTCTGTAGATTGTTCCAGGTCATCTTCATGACAGTGTCTGTAGATTGTTCCAGGATGTCTTCATGACAGTGTCTGTAGATTGTTCCAGGATGTCTTCATGACAGTGTCTGTAATGTAATGACTGTCTGTCATGTGTTTTGTAGGAACGCTGCATGTAGGAGATGAGATCAGAGAGATCAACAGCATCAGTGTAGCCAACCAGACAGTAGAGCAACTACAGAGGATGCTGGTGAGTGGACATTATAGCAGGGAGACCTGGTGCTGGGGCGTAAGGGCAAGCTCAGATATGAGGGTGTGTGTGAGTGGGCAGTTATCAAATTGGTATGTACAGTACGTGTGTGTTTGCTGCGTTGTGTGTGTGTGTGTGTGTGTGTGTGTGTGTGTAATGACCGACGCTGGGGTCGAGAAGCAGGTACGGGGAGTTGACATTTAATTAGGAACAGATAAAGAGCAAGACAGGAACAGCGTCAGCACACGGATACACAACGACAAACGACAATCAATGCAGCAGTGGGGAACAGAGATGGGGAACTGACAAATATAGGGGAGGTAATTAACAGGTGATTGAGTCCAGGTGACTCCAATAATACACTGATGCGGGTGATGGGGAAAGGCAGGTGTGCGTACTGATTGTGGCAGGAGTGAGTAATGCTGGGGAGCCTGGCTCCTTCGAGCACCAGAGAGGGGGAACAGGCGTGACAGCTTGTGTACTTGTGTATTTAAATGCTAAGTGTGTGTTTATGTGTCCACAGAAAGAGATGCGAGGCAGCATCACCTTTAAGATAGTGCCAAGCTACCGGACACAAGGATCTTCCTGTGAGGTAACGCACCGCCCTTTCCCTCTCCCCCATCCCTTCTCTCCTGGCGACCCATCCTGTTGACATTGGGGATGTTTAAACTTCTGACCGTTTGACTAACCAACTGCCTGCCTGGTGGCTGAATATGTGTGTGTGCGTGTGTGAACTTTTCCCTCGGGTGGGGTTCTGTGTGTTCTGCTGTGTTCTGCTCGGGGCTGGGTCAGACACACTGCACACCAATTTCACAACCAAGATACCGGAACACCCCGCACCCTACCCTGACCTCTGTCACCTGTCACCTGTAACTGTGATCTGGCACCAACCACACACAGATCCCCAGTCTGGCCAGTCAGTCACACAGAGACCAGAATGTAGTTGTGCTCTCTGATGATTAGCCTCACAGCTAACGTTCTAGCCTGACCTTGATGAGCCAGTCTTTGTGAGCCTACTGCCCCTCTGTGGCGAGATGGAGATGTGCAGGGATCATTGCTATTACGATTAGAGTAAAGATAGTCATGTTGATTTGATTGCACACCTTATGAGTTCATTGAAGACGGTCATTTTTACTTGTTTATCATGGGAGTGTGAAATGTGTTTTCATTTGTATTGGTGAACAAGTAGATAGTCGATAGAGGATGTTGTCTGTGTGTGTCTGGTGTGATGTGCTGTGTGTGTGTGTGTGTGTGCGCGTGTGTGGTGTGTGTGTGTGTGTGTGGTGTGCGTGTTGTGCGCTGTGAGTATTGTGTGCGTGTTGAGTGTGTGAGTGTGTGTCTGACCTATGCGTCTTGTTACAGAGAGAGTCCCCCTCCAACTCCAGGCAATCCCCTGCCAATGGCACTGGCCACTCCAGTTTAAAGTTTCAAAATCTTGGTAAGGACCCCCACCCCCTACCTCACCCGGATAACACCAAACCAAACACCAAAACTCCCCCTTCTGCCCCTAAGTCGACCCAACACAGACCTTTGACTCATTGTTGTTTGTTTATCATAATATGATTATTGTCCAGTTTTGATAGAAACCCCTCTCCAACATGTATTTTTGAGTTTCCTTTCTTTCAGTCTGCGTATACACATCTCACATTATGATACTCTACAGATAATGTCCACTCCTCACCATCATGCGCCTAGCTGTTCAGGACCAGCTTCAACCTCTTTAACCTCTAGCCAAAATTCCCGTATCCTCCGTTACAAATTGGCTGTGCTGTAAAAACGCTCCCTGTGCTGCCATGTGTCTGTACAAATGCTGTTGCCTTTCTGCTGACACCTTCAGTTACACAAAATAAACTGGGAATCCTCACACAGTCACACACAAAAGCTCTGCCCTATTGCTGTGCAGCTCAGTTCCTATTACATCTCTGTTCCTATACATTCTGTCCATTTCAACAATTGCTTCTTATACAACTATGTTCCTATCTCAACTCTCTGTCCTATACATCCTTTCTATCTCTCTGCTTCCTATTACATCCTCTGCTGCTATCCTAGTTGCTACTACTACATTGCTTAACTAGCTATCAACTATGTTCCTATACAAATTTCTATACTGTTTCCTATGTCTCTTCCTATCTATTCATCCATGCTTCTTCACTAGTCTTAAACCTGTCCTATACAAAACTATGTTCCTATATCTGCCTTTCAACTATGTTCCTATAAACTATGTTTCCTATTCATCTCTGCTTCCTATTCACTATGTTCCTATACAACTAGTTCCTATTCATCTCTGTTCCATATTCAACTATGTTCCTATACAACTATGTTCCTATTCATCTCTGTTCCTATTCAACTATGTTCCTATACAACTATGTTCCTATTCAACTCTGTTCCTATTCAACTCTGTTCCTATACATCTCTGTTCCTATTCAACTATGTTCCTATCAACGATATTCCTATAAAACTCTCTTCCTATAAAACTCTGTTCCTATACAACTACCTCCAATATTATCCACTACATTCACTAAGGATCCAGACAACAAGCCTACCTTTACGTACCTACCTACCTATATCTACGTACCTCTACCTACCAAGCTACCTCTACCTTCCTACCTACCTACCTCTACCTACCCACATACAGTGCCTTGCAAAAGTATTCACTCGCCTTGGCGTTTTTCCTATTTTGTTGCATTACAACCTGACATTTAAATGGATTTTTATTTGAATTTCATGTAATGGACATACACAAAATAGTGAAAATTGGTGAAGTGAAATGAAAAAAATAACTTATTTCAACAAAAAAAAAATGGAAAAGTGGTGCGTGCATATGTACAGTATTCACCCCCTTTGCTATGAAACCCCTAAAGAAGATCTGGTGCAACCAATTACCTTCAGAAGTCACATAATTAGTTAAATAAAGTCCACCTAAGTGCAATCTAAGTGTCACATGATCTGTCACATGATCTCAGTATATATACACCTGTTCTGAAAGGCCCCAGAGTCTGCAACACCACTAAGCAAGGGGCACCACCAAGCAAGCGGCACTATGAAGACCAAGGAGCTCTCCAAACAGGTCAGGGACAACGTTGTGGAGAAGTACAGATCAGGGTTGGGTTATAAAAAAATATCCTAAACTTTGAACATCCCACGGAGCACCATTGAATCCATTATTTAAAAATGGAAAGAATATGGCACCACAACAAACCTGCCAAACCACCAAAACTCACGGACCAGGTAAAGAGGGCATTAATCAGAGAGGTAACAAAGAGACCAAAGATAACCCTGAAGGAGCTGCAAAGCTCCACAGTGGAGATTGGAGTATCTGTCCATCGACCACTTTAAGGCGTACACTCCACAGAGCTGGGCTTTACAGAAGAGTGTCCAGAAAAAAATAAGCAAACATATTTGGTGTTCACCAAAAGGCATGTGGGAGACTCCCCAAACATATGGAAGAAGCTACTCTGGGCAGATGAGACTAAAATGTTGCTTTTTGGCCATCAAGGAAAACGCTATGTCTGGCGCAAACCAAACACCTCTCATCACCCCGAGAACAACATCTCAACAGTGAAGCATGGTGCTGGCAGCCGTCATGCTGTGGGGATGTTTTTCATCAGCAGGGACTGGGAAACTGGTCAGAATTTAAGAAATGATGGATGGCGCTAAATACAGGGAAATTCTTGAGGGAAACCTGTTTCAGTCTTCCAGAGATTTGAGACTGTATACCTACCTACCTAAATACCTACCTACCTGATAGCTGTACACTTCGGTGCTGAAATTGCTTTCCTGCTCTCTGCTGCGAGATTTGTCCTGCAGAAGCTATGCTCTAACATCCAAAAGCTCAACTCTGTCTGTATGGCTAACTGAGAATCACTGTACCCTCTCTCTCTTTAAACATCGGTGACATGAGGGTAGGGAATGTGTGTTTGACTGTCTTCTGTATACAGTATTATGGTGTTGATGTAGCAGTTCCCCTGCCTCTCTCTGGTGTAAACTCTCTGTCTCTGTCACTGCTGGCGTTTTCTCTTCAGGATCTGCCGTCATCCGTCCAACCCAAGAGTCGACAGGTAAATACCAGCACTCTCTACCTTGTGAAACACACAAGCTGAACTGTAACACACAACCCCCACAAGTCCTCCATTCATTTCCCCTCATCCAATTTCTACACGTCTGTGTGCGCGTGTGTGTGCGTGTGTGCTCGCATATGTGCACAGACACAGTGTGTTTGCGAGTTCACATGCGTCCCCCCCCCCCCGTCCCCCCATTGACTAACTGCCAAGGTCAACCCATATGAGTAGACTCCATTCACTTACAATGTTGTTAATATACTGTGGCTACAGACTGATCGCCAAGCTGTGTTTAGAGCAGGATAGTGTCTGCTAGACAGGATAGTGGATCATGTGTAGAGCTACTGTAAGCCGTGACCTCTCCCAAAGAAATACTACTGGATATTGGTCTCAATCCAAGACAATTCAGACTCCAAATCTTCCCCAGCTGCTTACATATGTCATACCTTGTCTGTCTGTCTGTCTGTCTGTCTGTCTGTCTGTCTGTCTGTCTGTCTGTCTGTCTGTCTGTCTCTGTCTGTCTCTGTCTGTCTCTGTCTGTCTGTCTCTGTCTGTCTCTGTCTGTCTGTCTCTGTCTGTCTGTCTGTCTGTCTGTTTGACCATTGTCCATGCTAAAAGAAGCCAGAGTTCCAGGCCTCCAGTGCTGCCCCCCACTCCGGCTCCTCTCTCCCTAGCTCCCCTGCCTAGCCTAGGGACACGGAATGGCTTGTGGCCCCCCTTTACTCACCAATATCCAGACCTTCCCCTTAAGACAGAATACAGATTGTAATGGGGCATCCCTAAATCAGATCAAAGTCTGGTGGCCTCTAGCCCTGGTCTTTGACAGCTATAGGGTAGTGCAGGCTTTTGTTCCAGCCCAGCAATAACACCCCTGATTCTACTTGTTACGGTATCTATTATTATTGTTGATAGCTAGCTGATACAGTCTGCTCACCCTGTGGGTCAACAGGACCAGAGCTGGTTTGGGACAGTCTGCTCACCCTGTGGGTCAACAGGACCAGAGCTGGTTTGGGACAGTCTGCTCACCCCGTGGGTCAACAGGACCAGAGCTGGTGACTAACTGTATCTTTGTAACCAAAGAGTATATACCTAGTTTGCTTTGATTCGTAAAATCCTAGATGTAAACTAATGGCACAGGCATTGTTTAAACAGTGATGCTCCATCACCCTCCTCACCCCTTTCATCATTGTCTTTGTGGACCCCAACAGAAACACCATCACTGACTGTCTGTGTAGACTCAAACGCCCATCTTAAACCCATACACCAGCGCAAACCCAACGAGTAACTTGACCTGAGCTTTAATCTAATAAACCTAACCAAACCTTATCCCAGGAGAGTTGCGTACATCCAGTGTGTAGATGCCACCAGTAGAGGTCGCCCACAGTAGCACTGTCTCACTGAGACATGGCTGCAGTTACTTCACTGAACTGCACAGTCGCACATTAAACGGCATTACACGTCAGTCTCTAATCAGATAACTGAGACCCATGCATGGGCAGTATTGGACAGTTTGGAGGGGGTTACTGGCTCCTCAAGCCCTCTATAATCTCACCCGTTAGTATGTGACATCATCATCCATTATGATCTCTCAATTTGAAACCCATAAAATTGTTTTGGATTCCTGTTACTGAATGCATTCTACCTCCCTTCCTTGATCAGCAATCACTGATCTGACAGTGTTGGATAGGTTAAAGCTCATCCATGTATTTCACCAATCTAGTCATTTCAGATCTTTTAAAATTAAGGCAGGAACAAGGGAAGGAATATGTGTTCAAAAGAATTCCAACGGGCCAGTCTCATCATTATAAGAAGGAAGGAATACGTGTTTAAAAGAATTCCAACGGGCCAATCTCCTCATTATAAGAAGGAAGGAATGTGTGTTTAAAAGAATTTCCAACGCGGGCCAGTCTCTCATTATAAGGAAGAAGGAATACGTGCTTTGTAGCAAGACACTTCCTCCTAACAGGCCAATCTCCTGTCATTGATAAGAGAAGAAGGCAATGTTGTTTGTAAAGAAATTACCAACGGGCCAGTTCTCCTCATGTATAAGAAGAGGAAATACGTGTTTTAAAAAAGAATTCCAACGGGCCCAACTCTCCTCATTATAAGAAGGAAGGAATGTGTGTTTAAAAGAATTCCAACGGGCCAGTCTCATCATTATAAGAAGGAAGGAATACGTGTTTAAAAGAATTCCAACGGGCCAATCTCCTCATTATAACCAGGGTTGGGGTCAATACCATTTAAATTCAATTTCAGAGGATGAATTGAATCCTCTTTGACAGGAACAGGCAATTCATGAAATTAAGTCCATTTCAATTTATCCTCTGAATAAAATGAATTGAAGTGGAATTTATGTCCAACACTGAAAGTGACATCATCCATGTTAATCCATCACCATAGTAGCATTAATGCTTAACATTCTCCATCTCCCCCGCGCTCCACTCACCGTACTGTGTGTGTAGACACTCTGTAGTCGTTTACTGCATGATGTGTGTGTGGTGCTTTCACATCCTAGATGGTCGTACCCAGACCTCCAATCAAGGATAAAATGTCCGTCAAGGTAAGATATAGTGTTGCCTCCACAGTGCTACACCATTGAGATAAAACGGCAGACATCCTAGGAATTGTTTTATCTCTATGGCTAAACCATAGTTATTCCCTTAGATGACTGTAATAGGAATTTTCTCCTAAACAACATCCCATATAGTAGAATCTAACAGTCTAAGACGACTAAAACCACAATGAAAAACCACAGCCTTTTGATTATTGTAACTAGTCAAGTCTTACTGTATTCAGAGTGCATTATCACAAGGTCTCAATACCCTTCTCAGAGAAATGTAATAAATATCAACATATGAACAGGTCTTCTCAGACACTGCACAAGACTGGTACTCTGGTGGTAAAGGTGTGTTGAATCAGTCAGTGGTACAGAACATATGTTTTGACAAGTCCAAAGAGAGATTCTAAAGAGACAACCCTGAGTTAACGATCCCTGAGAGATTCTAAAGAGACAACCCGGTGTTAACGATCCCTGAGAGATTCTAAAGAGACAACCCTGTGTTAACGATCCCTGGGAGATTCTAAAGAGACAACCCTGTGTTAACGATCCCTGTGCCATTTATATCAGTCAAATAAAATCACATTTGTTCATGAAGCCCTTTTTACATCAGCAGATGTCACAAAGTGCTTATACAGAAACTGAGCCTAAAACCCCAAACCGCAAGCAATACAGATGTAGAAGCACAGAGGCTAGGAAAAACTCCCTAGAAAGGCAGGACCCTAGGAAGAAACCTAGAGAGGAACCAGGCTCTGAGGGGTGGCCAGTCCTCTTCTGTGTATTGCCTCTGAAGAAAGATGCTGATTAAAACCACAACTCGTGTTTTTTGTACCAGGCAACCACATACACACGCTACTGCCCACTAGGGCCGGGCGATATGGCCAAAATATTATATCACAGTATTTTTTTTTTAATTGGACGGTATGATGGTATTTGAATAATACAAGTTCTACGTTTGCTTTATGAGTAGTGAGTGATCCTAGGGTGGCAACACATACATTCTAAGTGATTTCAAGGAGTCTTTCTCCATTCTGATTGTTTTATACTGTTCAATTCAACTTCAACCAAAACAAATGTCAGCACTTTTATAATTTCTGCATTTCCTGCGCTCAATTGCAGGGTGGAAAAAGTACCCACTTGTCATACTTGAGTAAAAGTATAGATGCGTTTAATAGAAAATGACTCAAGTAAAAGTGAAAGTCACCCAGTAAAATATTTCTTGAGTAAAAGTCTAAAAGTATTTGGTTTTAAATATACTTAAGTATCAAAAGTAAAAGTATAAATAATTTCAAATTCCTTATATTAAGCAAACCAAATGGCACCATTTTTATTTTTATTTTTTTAATTTACGGATAGCCAGGGGCACACTCCAACACTCAGACATAATTTACAAACAAAGCATTTGTGTTTAGTGAGTCCTAGTAGATGACCAGGGATGTTCTCTTGACAAGTGAATTGGACCATTTTCCTGTCCTGCTAAGCATTCAAAATGTAACGAGTAATTTTAGGTGTCAGGGAAAATGTATGGAGTAAAAAGTACAGTATTGTCTTGAGGAATGTTGTGAAGTAAAAGTTGTCAACAATAGTAAAGTAAAGTACAGATACAAAAAAAACGACTTAAGTAGTACTTGAAAGTATTTTTACTAAAGTAGTACTTGAATGTATTTTTACTAAAGTAGTACTTGAAAGTATTTTTGCTTAAGTACTTTACACCACTGCTCATTAGAGATAATTTCCACACTGCCACGTAGGGCTGCACGATATGAGCAAATAATCTTGGACTTGGACCAAATATTGCGATTTGACTTGCGATTTGACTCTCGTGGTTGAGGAACATCAAATGCGCTCCTTGAGTGACAGGGGGACGTGGCTAGATCTGTGTGGAAAGTGGCACAGAGAGAAAGAGTGGAGAGAGATGACTCAAGTAGCGAAGTAAACTATAAAAATTGCCATAACACATGGCGCATCACATTTAACAAACCAAACATTCAAATACCTGTATAGAAGATAAAGTAAAAACCCAAACCGGTCCCTACATCAGTACCGGTGTATCATAAAATCCGGTATACCGCCCAGCCCTACCGCCCATAGGGAAAGGTCTCCAACCTGGCAACCCATTGGTCTGTACAGCCAGACCCCACTCCTCCCCCTCCAGGTCTCCAACCTGGCAACCCATTGGTCTGTACAGCCAGATGCCACTCCTCCCTCTCCAGGTCTCCAACCTGGCAACTCATTGGTCTGGACACCACTCCTCCCTCTTCAGGTCTCCAACCTGGCAACCCATTGGTTTGTACAGCCAGAAGCCACTCCTCCTTCTCCAGGTCTCCAACCTGGCAACCCATTGGTCTGGACGCCACTCCTCCCTCTTCAGGTCTCCAACCTGGCAACTGGACAGAGAGGCTAATTTATACCACACAGCTATTTCTTTGAGTGTCCCCCGTGAGGTAAAACTACCCATAGGGAAAGGTCTCCCATCTGGCAACCAATTGGTCTGTAGTATTGTGGTGTCTCTCTTGTCGTGATGTGTGTTTTGTCCTGTTTTTATTTAATTTAAAATGTTTAATCCCAGCCCCCGTCCCCGCAGAAGGCCTTTTGCATTTTGGGAGGTCCTCATTATAAATAAGAATTTGTTCTTAACTGACTTGCCTAGTTAAATAAAGGTTAAATAAAATAAACAGCCACACACCACTCCTCCCTCTCCAGGTCTCCAACCTGGCAACCGGGCATCACAGGAAATTATCTCCTCAACACAACTGCTCTCTCTCTCTCTCTCCCGCCCGCCCTCCCTCTCTTTCTCTCTCCCTCCCTCACTCACTCTCCCTCCCTCTTTCTCTCTCCCTCACCCTCTCCCTCCGTCCCTACCTCATCAGTGACTCATTCAGCCCACTCCATCTTGACCTCTAGCTGACCCCTGTCTATGTGTCTCAGATCTACGTGAGGGCCCAGTTTGAGTATGACCCCTCCAGAGATGACCTCATACCCTGCAAGGAGGCTGGGATTCCCTTCCGGGTTGGTGACATCGTCCAGATCATCAGTAAAGATGACCACAACTGGTGGCAGGGCAAGCTGGAGAACACTAAGAACGCCACCGCAGGGCTCATACCCTCACCAGAACTACAGGAGTGGTGAGGGGAGACACACACAGCCCAGACACGGGTATCATACCACACAACCCACACACACACACACCACACACACACACACACACACATCACACACAACACACACACGCACTGAAACACCAGAACTACAGGAGTGGTGAGGAGACCACACACACAGCCGCCGACACGTATACACACACACACACACACACACAACACACGTGCTAACACCAGAACTCCCAGAAGTGGTGAGGAGACACACAACACACACACACACAACCACAACACACAACACCACACACACACACACACACACACATACAACACACCACAATCCACAACACACCACACACACAACACACACAACACACACACAACACGCCCAGACACGTATACACACAACACACACACACACACACACACAACATACACACACTGAACACCAGACCCTCCAGGAGTGGTGAGGAGACACACACACACACGACGCGGATAGAAACCAGATCTCCATCAAAATGAAAGAGAAATCAGGTGGTGATTTAGTTTAGCTCTCATTGTGTGTATTTCCGGCCCTGTTTACAGGCGTGTGGCGTGTCATAGCCATGGAGAAACCAAGCAGGAGCAGCAGGCCAGCTGTACCCTGGTTTGGCAAGAAGAAGAAACAGTACAAGGACAAGTACCTGGCCAAGCACAACGGCCAGTACACACACACACACACACATGTGGTCAATGGCGTGCATATACCACAACAGTACAGTACACAGTCATGCAGTCAGAAATGTTCCTCAGCTGTTACTTCATGGAATGTGAGGGTCTAACGTGTGAGAAAGGTGGTATGAGGGAAATGGAGAGGGAGGTGTGGTCAAGGAACAAGGGAGAGGTGGTGAGGAATGTGGACCAGGGAGGACAGGGAGAGCACGAAATTCACCGGCTCCAGTGACACAGTCACGCCAGAAATAGCAGGGAGACCTGGTGCTGGGGCGTAAGGGCAAGCTTCAAATATGAGGGTGTGTGTGAGTGGAAGTTATCAAATTGGTATGTACAGTACAAAGTGTGTGTTTGCTGTGTTTGCTGTGTGTGTGTGTGTGTTGTGTGTGTGTGTGTGTGTGTGTGTGTGTGTGTGTGTGTGTGTGTGTGTGTGTGTGGTGTTGTGTGTGGTTTTGGTGTGTGTTGTGTTTGAGTGGGGGCATCGTGGTGTGTTGCTGGCTTGTGTGGTGGTGTTGTTGGCTTGTCTGTGAATGCTTGGTGGTCGGTCGTCTCTGAGGTTGCGGTGTGTTGTTTGATGATTCTCTGAGGTACTGCATGTGAGTCATTCTGGAGTACAAATGGACCAGGTCAATGTGCAGGAGAAAGCATTGACAGCATGGTGCCATGTTGCGTCTTATTGGAAGGCTAGCTCAAATGACAACAGATAACGCAGTAAACAGCAGAGCAGCACTACCACAGAGATCAGCTGTCAGCCGCTCCACCAATCCGCTGTTCACTCGAGAAGCCTGGAAGAAGGATAGAGGGTATTATCAATAGATTTTTAGTGGTTGTTGGAGAATTACTATTTTTAGCTACAGTGTGAGACATATGTGTCGAGGCAGCGCACTCGCGTAGCTCACCTCGTCACGCCGACCGCTCCGCACTGACCGCCCACGCTTCACACCACACCGATCTCTCGCACTTGAACGGCTTGGGGTAATCGGCCACAGGCTGGGTTGTAACTTGGAGGAAGCTAAGGTGTTATATTGGGCATAAATAAAGGACACATAAGTACAGGTAGGTAGCCTGGGTGAGGGCAGTCTGCATATGAGTATGGCCACTTTAGTGTTGTTAAGGATGACCAACAGACTAAAGTCTATCGGTAAAATTCATGAGTTTAAACATTAAACACTAAAAAGTTAAATTGCTTCCAATGGCACTGCTTAGCCCTAATCCAAGAGGCCTGAAACCTTAATAAGAGCCTAAAGACGCAGTTCTGGTTTTCATGTATTTTTACGGGATGTAGGACAATTTGGGGAAACCCGCTTCAGATTTTCTAGCCTACCTAGTGCATTGAACACTGATGACATTAAAGGTGTCAACGGAGCTCTGCGCTGCCACTCACCGACACCGTACACGTGAGCGCACGCAGCGACCACACGCGCACGGCGCGGACCAGCGCGCAGCACGGAGCGGGACATGCGAGCAACGCGAGGATGAGGGACACGAGACGCGGCCGGACCAGCGAACTCGGGACGCACGCGAGCGACACGGGAGTAGGAGGTGGAGCAGGGACAGGGATGTGGACACGAGGACAAGAGTATGGGGAGGTGAGGCATGGGACATTTGTGTGAGATTGAGGGAGGGAGGACATGAGAGGACAGGGGAGGGGGATGCAGGGACAGGGAAGGGGGACAACTAGACGTATCAGATTGTAGGGGAGGGGGAGACAAGGGAACGGGAGGGGGGGGCAGGGAACCAATGGAAAGGGGGACAAGGGAGGGGAGGTGGGTGGTGTGGAACAGGGACAGGGCGGAGGGGAGCAGGGACAAATGGGAATGCGAGGCGACAGGGACAATTTAGGGGATCGCAAGGGGACAGCCATGTGAGAACAAACACGGGAAGGAGCGGAGACAGGGGGAGGGGTAAATACGTGGCGGGTGAGCGAAGCAGAGTGGAAGGGGTGAGGGCAAGGCGGAACGAGGACGAAGGGGGATTCAGGGAGACAGATTCACACGGAAGAAGAGGGGGTGTGAGTAGTGACCGGCGATTAGGGACAGGGAGGGGGCAGCAGAGTGTGAAGTGAGAGTGAGAGGGAGTGACGGGAACAGGGGAGGGATTTAGGTTTACCAAGAGGGTAGGAGGGATTAACAGGACGAGGACGGGAGGAACACGGGGCAAAGAGGGATTCAAGTGGAGGAGAACAAGAACGGGATGGGCGTTAATTTGGGTATCAGTGGAGACAAGGAGCATATGTCGGGATGTGATAGTTGTACAGTGTGGAAGGAAGTTCAAACTGGTTGGTGGTTGGGGTAGATAGGAACCGACAGACAACTGGAGGACAGTATGGAGACAGGGAACTCATTGCAGAGCAGTGAGACAAGGGAGGTCGGGGGTTAGGTTTGACATGGAGGGCGGTGATACAGGGGAACTAGGGATTACAAGTTGTGGGAAGGGACAGGGACGGGAGGGGAATAGGGACAGGGAAAGGGACAGGGAGGGGGACTAGCATGTGAGCAAGTGAGCATGACGCTTGAGCGAGGTGGTGATTGATGAACAATAGAGTGTTTGGAGGTTAGAGGGAGGGGGAATAGTACTGAGTAGTCTGAGCTTCCTATCCGCTCCTATCGTGCTGCTTCGCCATGCGAAGCCTCCCTTATGTCAACCGTGTGACGCTACGTAGCGAATATTGAGTTCGCTGGGGCTGGAGTATGAGTCAGCATAATGGCGGCCACGGAAGATTGAGAGTCTCATCAACTACCTGTAAATTAAGACCGAAAATGTTAATTATTTTTAAATGACAAGATATAGAACAGGGGGGATTAAGTGAGAGGTGCGTGACATACGGGGAGGGGGGAAAGGGAAGGGGATAGGGGGCGAAGGACGGGACAGGGACGGGACAGGGAGGGGGATAGGGCAGGGAATCAGCAAGAGTAGGGATACGCCATGATGGACGCACGTAACCATGGCCTACGTGTAGGTGGATAGATTCTGTGACAGAGGACAGGAGGGGAAGGGACAAGGGCAACAGGGACAGGGAGGGGACAGGGAGCAGGGCAGGGGAATAGTTTTGCCACGGAGGTGGTGAAGGAGCAGCGGGGATGGGACAGGGATGGGGAAGGTGTAGATGGATCAGCTGTGAACACTAGGTCGAGGTGCATTATACGTTGGCAAGAGTGACAGATCCTGATGCAGTGAAGTGGCATGCGTCCCTCAAGGAGGGGAATTTAGGGAACAGGGAAGGGGATAGGGGCAAGGAGACAGGAGGGGATAGGGACAGGGAGGGGGATAGGACAGGGACAGGGAGGGGGCTAGGGAGTAGGGGAGGGGATAGGGCAAGGACAGGGAGGGGATAGGAACAGGGACAGGGAGGGGCTAGGGATAGGGAGGGATAGGGGCAAGGACAGGACAGGGACAGAGAGGGGATAGGGACAGGGAGGGGGATAAGGACAAGGACAGGGAGGGAGGGGGCTAGGGATACGGGAGGGGATAGGGGCAACGGACAGGGAGGGGATAGGGATGGGTATAGGGACAGGGACGGGATGGGACAGGGACAATTTGAGGGGACAGGGACTAGGGAGGGGACAGGGGAAGGGAAGTGGGCCTGGAGGTTGCAGATTTAGGGAGACTCATCAAAATGGCTCAAGTAGTAGAGGAGCGAGAATGAGAGGTGATGTGGTGAATAGCTGGCAGCATGTGAGAGAATGAGAGGTGATGTGGTGAAAAGCTGGCAGCATGTTCACAGTATGAGGCCAATGATTAGGTCCTATTTTAACTCTATAAAGATGAATCATTCCTACTTTCCCTCAAGAGGCCAGAGTGTGACGCTCTGGGTAGAAGTTGCCCTTTAGACACATACAGTATCTAAGGTCAGGTCAGTATACCCTGCCCAAATCCTGATCTTAAAATACAAAAACTGGCCTTAGATCAGTGTCTGGGAGCAACTTCATCCTACTCCGTTTGGTTAGTAATATAAAGCAGTGCATCAGAGCTTTGCTGCTTCAGAGTTGTATTGTTGTATTGCTGTATCTATGGTAACTTCTATATTGTTGTGTAACTGAACCCCTGTCCATCTCTCACGCTGTCCCCCTCCAAACGGCCTCTCTGCATGTAAGTAACAACCAGTGACAGTAGCTGGCTAGCTAACGCCTCTTTTGGCTCTCTCTCTCTCTCTCTCTCTCTCTCTGTGTCTGTCTCTCTCTCTCTGTGTCTCTCTGTCTCTCTCTGTGTGTCTCTCTCTCTGTGTGTCTCTCTCTCTCTATGTCTTTGTCTCTCTGTCTGTCTCATTCTGTCTCTCATCAATTTTTTTATTTGAGTTATTATGAACCTTTCAGTTGACCAGCTGTCACCCCTAACTAGTGCTGAGCGATTTACTGAAATTGTGGTTATTTTTTGGTTTACAAAATACGAATTGTCTGACGTCGGTTCAATTATTTGAATTGCATTTTGTTCGTTTTTTTCTGTGAGCTCAGTGCACTAGTTAAAATGTGCTAATTAAATACAATGACCATAATTCATTGCACATCTACTTGATAGATGTAAATGCATGACTTACATTATTTACTTTGAAGAACTACTAAAATAGTGATTTTGTCAGACAGCGTAGACCGCAGCTCTAAAGAGATGAGATGATGACTTGGAATGAAATAATGGAGTCATCAAATAAAACAAATGTAATATAAACAACAACTGAAATATTTGATTTAAGTAATGTGAGTAAATGATGGTTAATAAGTGATAAGCAGTAATGGACCATCATGGAACTTTTAATAATTGTTTTCTGTGTTGTTACAGCATTCAACCCAAAAAATCGAAACCGAAATTGAAAACCGGGATTCTTTTTGAACAATCAAACCGAAAACGAACTGACCTCAAAAAGCACTAATTGCTCAGCACTACTCCCAACGTTTCCATTTTGTTTCTGTTGCACCTGCTCAGAGCAACAGAGATCCAGCACAAAACAGAAAGAACATAGCTTTGCAGTTTGTGTGTGTATTTGCATGTGTGTGTTTTTTAGTTTTCCTCCTCACCCATATATTTAGTTTATTTTGGTGTTGTGTGTTTCAGATGTAGTTAGTTGAATTAACATCATACATATTCCTCAGGGAAAGAGTCCCCATTTGATATCCCTGAGCGTCATTCTCAGAACGTGACACGTTGCACATAAGGTTAAAGGTCGGCACAAGTTCAAGGACACATGCCAGCCAATGAGAGAACAGAGCAGCAGAGGAAGCAGGAGAGATTGAGCCAACCTTAGCCGTTAGAGATGGTGAGAGGGAGAGAGAGAGTACATGGCGTACTGAGTGTTGTATTTCCCATGTCAGACACAGCTGTTAGGTTCAGTAGAGGTGTAATGCACTGTATGCTCTTTGCTGTATGCTGTACAGACACCCAGGAGTGTCGTGTCCTACTGTCCTGTGTTCTCTCATTCATCTCTTCTTCTATCCATCCATGGTTTTATATATAAATAAATACAAACGTAACACACATACATTGTGGTATCACTTTTTAAATGTAGATGTTCCAAAGGTGCACATTATCGGCTTGTATGTGACTTGTATGCCTGGAGACGCTAATCTTGTTTATGTTAATTAATGGTCAATTACCGTGAGACCGGCAGTCTTTTAAATGACAATAACCGGCTGACAGAATGTCTTGATCGTCACAGAGGTCACATCAGACCAGAAGGAAAACACAATATTCTCCATATTTTTCCCGTCATGTGTAAACAGTCTTACACAAATCTCTCTTCTTCATCTCATTGGATTAGGGCTTTAGACTGGGTTATAATAAATCACTCCTCTGATTTAGCTATTTGATTTAATGATGTCACGTTTAAGGACATACAGGCCATTGTACTTATACGACTCCAAGGGAGAAGATCAAGCTCTCTCTCTCCTTGTAACATCATAGATCATTCCCTAATTGTGAATTATCTCCCAACTGTCACTAATTGTCAATAACTGTCACTAATTGTCAATAACTGTCACTAATTGTCACAGAGAACATGTGTACCCCTTCATCTCATGGCTAGCCTGGGTGCTTGTCTGTTTCTGTTTTAGCCACCTTGTCCTTCTCAGTCCCAGATGTCGATATAGTGTTGTTGAATGTTGAAACACTCAAGTACCCAGGCTATGATTGTCTCCATGTGCAACTGTCTGTCACAGGCATTCTCTCACCTTACTGTTAGGGTCCTGTGTTGTCCCAGTGTAAGATGCACTTCTCTGGATGTCGCTCTTTACCTCTCTTTCATAGTGTCTCACTATCCCTCTCTCTTTCCTTGCCTCCCTTTCTCCAGTATTCGACCAATTAGATCTTGTCACGTATGAAGAGGTAGTGAAACTGCCTGCGTTCAAGAGGAAAACACTAGTCTTGTTAGGTAAGTCAAAATATCACCTGGCATTATAAAGGATAATGCTGTATTGGCTAAGGGGACTAGGTGGTGTTCTCAGTTCTGACTGAGGGCTCTCTCTTCTACAGGGGCCCATGGAGTGGGCAGAAGACACATCAAGAACACACTAATCACGAAACACCCCGACAGATTTGCCTACCCAATCCCACGTAAGACACACACACACACAAACACACACACACACAGATTCACCTACCCCATTTCACAGACAATAAATCAAATCAAATCTTAATTGATTTGTCACATGCGCCGAATACAACAAGTGTAGACCTTAACAGTGAAGTTCTTACTTACAAGCCCTTAACCAACAGTGCAGTTCAAGAAGAGTTAAGAAAATATTTACCAAATAAACAAAAGTTACAAATAATAATAATAAAAAGTAACAATAAAATAACAATAACGAGGATATATACAGGGGGTACTGGTACCAAGTCAGTGTGTGGAGGTACAGGTTAGTTGAGGTCATTTGTACGTGTAGGTAGGGGTAAAGTGACTATGCATAGATAATAAACAGCGAGTAGCAGCAGTGTACAAAACAAATGGAGGGTGGGGGGGTCAATGGAAATAGTCAGGTGGCCATTTGATTAATTGTTCAGCAGTCTTATGGTTTGGGGGTAGAAGCTGTTAAGGAGCCTTTTGGTCCTACACTTGGTGCTCTGGTACCGCTTGCCGTGCGGTAGCAGAGAAAACATTCTATGACTTGGGTGACACTCTAAAGTTTCCAAAACTGTTAAAATAGTGTCTGTGAGTATAACAGAACTGATTTGGCAGGCGAATACTTGAGAAAAATCCATTCAGGAATTAGTTATTTTTTTGGTTTTGTTGTTTTCTATTCAATGCCATTACAGTATCCATTGACTTAGGACTCAAATTGCAGTCCCTATGCCTTCCACTAGATGTCAACAGTCTTTAGAAATTGTTTCAGGCTTGTATTCTGAAAAATGAGGAAGTAAGAGCAGTCTGAATGAGTGGACCCTAAAGTGTCACAGAGCTTTTTCATGCGCGCGACCGAGAGAGTGCCTTTCTTGTTTACCTTTTATATTGACGGCGTTATTGTCCGGTTGAAATATTATCGATTATTTAGGCTTAAAACAACCTGAGGCTTGAATATAAACATTGTTTGACATGTTTCTATGAACTTTACGGATATATTTTGGATTTTTTTTGTCTGCCTGTTTTGACTGCGTTTGAGCCTGTGGATTACTGAAGAAAACGCGCGAACAAAACTGAGGTTTTTGGATGTAAAGAGACTTTATCGAACAAAAGGAACATTTATTGAGTAAATTAATGTCTGCTGAGTGCAACCATATGAAGATCATCAAAGGTAAGGGATAAATTTTATCTCTATTTCTGACTTGTGTAACTCTTCTACTTGGCTGGTTACTGTTTGTAATGATTTGTCTAGTGGGCTATGTTCTCAAATAATCATAMKGTATGCTTTCRCCGTAAAGCATTTTTTAAATCTGACACCGTGGTTGGATTCACAAGAWGTTAATCTTTAAACCTATGTAAAATATGTTTTGTTTTCTGAATTTTTATGAGTATTTCTGTATTTGAATTTGGCGCCCAGCAGTTTCACTGGCTGTTGAAGGGGTGGGACGCTAACGTCTCACGTACCCAAGAGAGGTTAAAGGTCTTTCTCACATCGGCTACCGAGACCGTTATCACACAGTCATCCAGAGCGGCTGGTGCTCTCGTGCATGCTTCAGTGTTGCTTGCCTCAAAGCGAGCATTTAGCTCGTCTGGTAGGCTCGCGTCACTGGGCAGTTCGCGTCTTCCCTTTGTAGTCCGTAATAGTTTTCAAGCCCTGACACATCCGACGAGCATCAGAGCCGGTGTAGTAGGATTCAATCTTAATCCTGTATTGGTGCTTTGCTTGTTTGATGGTTCGTCTAAAGGCATAGCGGGATTTCTTCTAAGCGTCCGGATTAGTGTTCCGCTCCTTGAAAGCGGCAGCTCTAGCCTTTAGCTCAATGCGGATGTTGCCTGTAATCCATGGCTTCTGGTTGGGGTATGTACTGTACGTACGTTCGGTCACTGTTGGGACAACGTCATCGATGCACTTATTGATGAAGCCGGTGACTGAGGTGGTATACTCCTCAATGCCATTGGATGAATACCGGGAACATAGTCCAGTCTGTGCTAGCAAAACAGTCCTGTAGCGTAGCATCCACGTCATCTGACCACTTCCGTATTGAGCGTGTCACTGATACTTCCTGTTTTAGTTTTTGCTTGTAAGCAGAAATCAGGAGGATAGAATTGTGGTCAGATTTGCCAAATGGAGGGTGGGGGAGAGCTTTGTATGCATCACTGTGTGTGGAGTAAAGGTGGTCTAAGTTTGCCTGCATTAAAGTCCCCAGCCACTAGGAGCGCCGCTTCTGGATGAGCATTTTCTTGTTTGCTTATGGCCTTATAGAGTTGTTTGAGTGCAGTCTTAGTGCCAGCATCGATCTGTGGTGGTAAATAGACGGCTACGAATAATATAGATAAGAACTCTCTTGGTAGGTAGTGTGGTCTACAGCTTATCATAAGGTTCTCTACCTCAGGCGAACAATACCTCAAGATTTCTTTAATATTAATATTAGCACCAGCTGTTATTGACAAAAAGACACACACACCCACCCCTCGTCTTACCAGACGTAGCTTCTTCTCTGTTCTGCCGGTGTATGGAAAGTCCCGCCATCTCTATATTATCCATATCCGCGTTGTTTAGCCACGACTCGGTGAAACATATCATTTTACAATTTTTAATATCCCGTTGGTAGGATCGTAGGTTATCAATTTTATTTTCCAATGATTGAATGTTAGCCAGTAGAACGGATGGCAGTGGGAGTGTACTCGCTCGCCTAAGGATTCTCAGAAGGCAGCCCGACCTGCGCCCCGTTTCCTTCGTCTTTTCTTCATGCAAATGACGGGGATTTGGGCCTGTTCCTGAGAAAGCAGTATGCACTTCGCGTCAGACTCATTAAAAGGAAAAAGCTTCTTCCAGTTCGAGGTGAGTAATCGCTGTTCTGATGTCCAGAAGTTATTTTTGCTCATAAGAGACGGTTTCAGCAACATTATGTACAAAATAAGTAAAGAAATAAGATACAAACAACGCAAAAAAAAAAAAGAACAAAATAGCACAGTTGGTTAGGAGCATGTAAAACGTCAGCCATCCTCTTTGGCGCCATCTTAACATAAACATACTACACACGGACTCATTCATTCACTCACTCACTTTGACCATCCGTTGTGATTATTGTTCTTACTTAACCCCTTCCCCGACCCCCTCCTCCTCTCTTTCATCTCTACCTTACACCCTCCCTCCCCCAGATACAACCAGACTTCCTAAGAAGGACGAGGAGAACGGGAAGAACTACTACTTTGTGTCACATGACCAGATGATGCAGGACATCAGTAACAATGACTACCTGGAGTACGGTAGTCACGAGGACGCCATGTACGGCACGCGGCTAGAGACCCTCCGCAGATCCACGAAGCAGGGACTCATCTCATACTGGACGTAGAACCACAGGTGGTTGTGTGTGTGTTTGTGTGTGTGTGTGTGTGTGTGTGTGTGTGTTGTGTGTGTGTGTTGTGTTGTGTGTGTGTGTGTGTGTGTGTGTGTGTGTGTGGTGTGATGTCGTGGATGTGTGTGTGTGTGTGTGTGTGTGTGTGTGTGTGTGTGTGTGTGAACCATAGAGATAGTTAGAGGACACAACCTTGTATCTGTTTCATTATGGCGTCTGTGAGAGAATGGGCAGCGCAATTGAGGTCATCTCCATTTTGAAGTAGTCCATTTTCTTCTTCTACTACTTCTATGAGTTGGTTAACACACCGAAAGAGTGCATACTGCCACCTAGAGTGTGTTTGAACAGGTGTAAATCTAAGGTTGGCAATTCACTGCCACCTTCAGTTATGGAATGTTGTCTCACCAGTGTAATTAATTGGCTGATGCTTCCTGATGACCTGGATGGATTATGTGATCCTTCCTTAACCCATAGGAAGTCCCACAGATCGTGGATCTGGCGGAGGGTCTCTAGCCGCGTGCCGCGTGCCAGTTGACTACTTCAAAATGGTGAAAGTCCTCAATTGCACTGCCCATGCTAAACGGGCTTCTGGGCACTAGAGTCCTCTATCTCTACAGTGTGAACAAAACATTCTAAACAATCTAGGTGTTTTGTCATGTGTGCTTGTGAAAGCCGAGGGTCTTCTCAGGCAGATCTTCTCACATACTACCAGCCCAGCTGACCTGTAACCTCTTCTCCAAATAGGCCCTGAAGGTCCTGCGGACAGCGGAGTTCGCTCCTTACGTTGTTTTCATAGCTGCACCAACCATTACCCCTGGCATCAATGAGGTAACATACTCTCTCTCTCTCTCTCACTCTATCTCTCTCATTTTTCACATAGGGAATTATAAAAACACTTAAAATAAAGGCTGTGTTTTGTGTAGGTTTACACTAGTGTGATGTTTTGATAACCTTGTCAATCTCTCTCAGACAAGGTGACTTTTATCAATATATTCAGCTCTATTTACTCTCAGATTCGAAAATGCTAATTTGCATCAAAGTAGACATCATGCAAAACTGTAAATCCCTGCAAGCTCCTGCACGTCATCTCTAGCTGACACCTTTGCTAACAGGTTTTATGTCAGTTTAAAACTTGCACAAGACAGTTCACAGAACTGTCCATTTAAATAAATGTAGCCTAYTTATTCATTACTACATTTAGCTAACATTAGATAGTTAATCCAGATATTCTTACCTTTGCCTGGATTCGGCAGTTTCGTCCAGATCATTATGGCATTTGTAGTTCTTTACGATAGCCATGTTTTTGGGGGATAAATACAGGCAAATATAGTAATAAAAGTCACCTTGTCCTGAAGAGATTTACACGGTTATCAAAATGTCACAACAGGGTAAGCCTACACGAAACACGACCCTTTATTTTAAGTGTTTCTAAAATCCCCTATGGGAAAAATGAAAGGTGGAAAAACAACTGGAACCATTTCCCTGTTTGACCACTAGGTTTTCTGGGTATCATGACTCATACTGTGGTACTCTTCTTTTTTTCTGCACTCCGACATTTTCTTTTTCTTCTCTCATCGCTTTCTTCTCTGGTTTATTTTGCATGCTGTCTTTGTGAGCTTCTATTTTTCCGTTTCTCTTGCGTTCCGTTGCATGGCTCTCAGCTCCCCAGGTGGTGCAGGAAGCTGCCRGTAAGTATGAGTAGAGAAAACGCTGGCCATAGTCAGTAGTGGTCTATTGTGTGGTAGTATTACCTCAGTAAACCAGCTCAATTCTCTCCTCCAGTCTCCTCTCACTGAGGACACCAGGGCCAGACCTACCAAAGCACTGTCCTGAATCCCTACTCATCCACTCTATACACTCACTCTTTCTCTGTCAGTTTCATTTAAAACTGCTATATTGGTATCAGATCTCTGTCTGTGTCTTATTATGTCTCTCTCTCTCTCTCGTTCTCTCGCTCCCCACCCCCTCTCTCTCTCTCGTTCTCTCGCTCCTCCCCCCTCTTTCTCTCTCTCTGTAGGACGAATCATTGCAGCATCTTCAGAAGGAGTCAGAAATTCTCCAGAAGACCTATGCCCATTACTTTGACCAGACCATAATCAACAACGAGATAGATGAGACCATCAGACACCTAGAGGAGGCTATAGACCTGGTCTGTACCAACGCACAGTGGATCCCTGTGTCCTGGGTCTACTGAGGAAAAAACACAAAGCCCTCCTCTCCTCTGCTTTCTCCTCCTCTCCTCTCCTCTCCTCTCCTCTCCTCTCCTCTGCTTTCTCCTCCTCTCCTCTCCTCTGCTTTCTCCTCCTCTCTTCTCCTCCCCTCCCCTCTCTGTCCTACTGGACCTTTATGGACAACACCTCTCCCCTCCCCTCCCCAATGACTCCTCTTTAGCTCCCCCTCCCCTTCTCCCCCTCCTCAGCGATGCATCTCTGTGAAAACTCCATAGAGATAGATAGAGGACTCCTCTTTATAGCTGTGCCATTRTMGCATCTGTGACAGCATGGGCAGCACCRTTGAAGCTACAACCCATAGGAATCTCCACCCAGCTGACTACTTTAAAATGGCCGAAGCATGGTGGAAGCCCTTAGCTGCCCATGCTAATAGGACCTTTTGGCCACTTGAGGCCTCTATTATTCTCTATGAAAAACTCACATCATTCCTTCAGGAAAAGAAAAGCACCTCAACCAATCAGAAACCTCTGTGTACTGCACATGACCTTCAGCAGCCAATTGAAATCCTCCATCTACTGCATACGACCTGCAGCAGCCGATGAGATTCTGCCCTTACAGACTACCTAGCCATAGTGTTGTATAAACAAAATAAACAAATAGATATAGTCATGTCTGTATTAGCTAGGAGGCAACATTTTTGTAGAAGTTTGTTTTAAAGAGACAGTACTATATCTCCTCCCCTCGTAGTGCACTGCAGCCTTCTGCATCATGTTACTGGCTGTGACCCCATTACCCCATCCTTCATGGATGTTGAAGTTCTTTCTCCTCGATCCCCCCGACAGCGTCATTGCATTGCCGTACACCAGAAGTACATTCATTTCCAATGGTACTCTGCGCTTGCCTTGCAGCGTTGTTTTGCAGAGGCAGTTGTAATGCGTTCTGTGTGGTAAATACATTGGATATATTGAACGTGTGCATGCTCGACGGCTTGACAGAAATGGTAGCAGAAGGTGAATGTTGAACTTTTGTTGCACACATATCCAGATGATGCTGCGGACCATTTTGCACAATGATGCTGTAGATGTGATCGATGTGTCAGCTGTCTCTGTGTTGCAGCTCTTTTCCTGCATATTCTCTTTCTCTCTCTCTGGACAGACTGAAGAAGAACCACACAAGAACCACACACACACTCCAGCCTCCCTTTATCTGGCTCTCAACACCTCTTTATTCATCCTTTACTCCTCCTTTATTAGTAGTGCTGAGAGATTCATTTCGGGTGATTTTCGGTTTTTCAACAAGATGTCGGTTCAATAACTTGAAATCCATTTAGTTMATTTTTTTGTGTGAGCCAAATGCACTGTTTCTCTAAAGAGAAATCAAATAATTCACAAAAGAAATCAACTCAAGAACTATGTGGGCCACTTGGCTGAAGGGAGTTGTAGCTTTCATTAAGCTAATATTATTTGAAGATCTAGTAAAAGGATTTTGTCAGACAGCTGTACAGCTAGCCTAGCTAAATAGGACGACTAAAGACAGAACAATATGGGGAGTACAGAGATAACGTTATCTGGCTGGCTGACTGCTACTGCCTGAACAGCGATAAGATGACTTTGAGGAATTAAAAATAATAACGTCATCAAATAAAAACCAAGTAATAAAACACAACTGAAATATTTTATTACTTCAGAGTAATTTCCTATTTTTCTATTGATGTCTACTCAATGTGGACCTGACCGAGACAATGGAATATTTTCAATGTTTTCGCGATAAGAATGTTCACAATTTTTGGCTTTGGAATTTCCATTCAAATGCAAAAAAAAAGAAAAATAGGTCACTATTCCAGAATGCATTTCATGATCAAACAATAATAATTCAAACCAAAATCGAAAACTGTGATTATTTTTTAAAGAATCAAACCAAAACCGACCCGACCTAGAAAAGCACTAATCCCTCAGCACTATGTATTAGCCTTTATTGTAAACTTTGTTCACATAATCATTTTCTGTCTTTCTCTAAGCTCACTCACTTATTATTCATGCATTGTAGTTCAGTTTCATCTTGCTTCATTTTGACTGTACATGTTATCACCCTAGCCACCCCTCTCCCCTGCAGACACACACTCACACCTCCACAAGATACTGTCTCTTCTAAACAAATCCAGAAATGTTTTAGAGATTTKAATGAGGTCTCGTGCATGTTGGACATTCGCAAGCTTACATGCCATCTGTCCGTCAGTCGGTCAGTCCATCAGTGTTCCCAGTGTCCTGCTGTAACCTCCTCTCTACTGAAAACCAACATTCCACCAACATTCCACGTGTCTGGAAGACTCCACTCGACCAATGGAAGCAAGGGGAACAGGAAATAACAACCAACAAAAATAACCTTGAAACCTATGCACATCCCTTGGCATTTCAGACGACATTTCTAAAATACAACAGAATTTTCCAAATCGACCATGGTAGCGAGATCGATGTGTTTGTTAAAAAAAAAATTGTCCTGATTTGTTGTATAAGAAAATTAAGAGGGGATCAAATTACAACTGATTCCTGTTTTGCCATTTCAGAAATGTGTTGTCTGAGAGTACTAATGTTTTAATTAAGTTTAATCAACGATAGATTAACGCTGATTTGTATTCTGGATCAAAAAGGATGTGTACACACTACGTTTTGCAAGGTGAAGGCTTTGCAAAGGAGCAGTAGGCAGTTTGTGTATCTGAATAACTGTGTATATGAAATATGACTGATGATGATATATGTATGACTGCCCCAGTGTAAAATAATCTACAATGATAAAGTTCTTCAATATGAATTTAAAAATATATATATTTCCTTTTATGTGTTGAAAATGTAACCTGTGTCTCTCGCACGCACGCACGCACGCACGCACGCACGCACGCACGCACGCACACACACACACAGAACATGATGTTTATTCAGGTTCACCAGCAGCGTCTCTCAATAATCAGTCATTCATTTTACTTTAAGCCCCACAGTACAGTTCATCTCTATCACACTCCCACTTAACCTCTAACCCCTAAACCTTAGACACTTTTTGAAGACCCCTTAGGGTTAGGGTTAGGGTTAGGGTTAGATCAGAAAGAGCTGGACGGTTGCAAGTAAAATGGAGAAAACTCCACCTAGCTCATTATCATGATCACGGTCAGACCACACCATCGCCCTCCTCATCCAGTTCCCTGGTGGTTCAGTCCAAATACAAAAAATGGAGAAATATAATCCCTAACTCTCAGCAGTTTATAATTAAAAAAATAACACCAACATTAATACATGAAATAAATACATTAATGCATTATATAAGACATGGTAATAATACATAAAGTAAACCACAGTGATCTAATATGACACCATGGCCTTGCAGCGTCCAGCCCATCCCAGGAGTCATCCCATAGCCCTAGACCTCATCTCACATTAACAGCAGATTTACCATTACTTCACCGGGTGGGTTGACGTTTCCACTAGGCTAAAAGAACATCCTTAGCAGATCAGGGTCAGAGTTCAAACTGTTGGAAGGAAATCTAAGACCTAGATTAAATCCGTAGCGTGAAAGATCGGCGCAATAGGGTGATTGAAATTTAAAGGCAATGTTCCAGCGTTCGCAGAGACCGCATTCACGGTACGCGCTGCATATGTCGGCTCAATCGGAAATTACCTTTACACTTTCATTGTGCTATAAACAAGGATCTTCCTCGAAACAGATTGCATCTAGCCCTAAATAATGTGTAGGAGCAGAGTTGTGTGTTATTAAGAGTTTAGTATACATCGCTCTGTGAAGGAGTAAGGTCAATATTAATAATTATATTATGCCAATGAACACCATTTAACTAAATCACTGGTTTGGCAAGCGACATTTAGCAAACATTGTGGTCATAGGAAACATATGTATCTATACATATCAAATCATGGATAGTTGTACCTATTTAAACAGAAAGATAGGTGTTAATATGCACACCCATATACAAAATTGCATATTTACTGTGCACAGAGACTGTGTATGAAATGTATGCTGCRTCATCAATAGTACAAATCTAATGCAAAAAGGGAGTGCTTTGATAGTCCATTGATACATTGTCATGTGACAGTCAATACTGTAGATCATCCCAAAGAATGCAGTTCGTTCTGTCTTTTTGATAATTTTCCTTATTGACTGAACAACATACTGTTTACATAAGGGAAATCAGGTCCATAAGAGGCAAACGCAATGATAAACTCCCTCCATTACATTGTGCTAGACTAGACAGAGGCTTACAAGGCAAAGAGGAGCACACTGTAAGAAGATTAATGCATGTATGAAAAGCTGCACAGTCTACATTTACTGAGTTGAATGATTAAAACAAGAAGAATGAGGGAGGAAAATATCTGTCGAGTATATAAAGGCGCTGATGACTTGACCTGTCAGCTTTTACACATTTACATTAATTAGAATAATGTTTATTAATGTTACAGGGAACACATTCATGTTTTAAATATTATATAATATGAATGAATGCTATCATTCATTAGAGAATGTTATGTAACACAAGGAAGGTATTGAAATCTAAACCATTGCAATAATCCATGGTTTCAATACAACACACATTCTGCATAGTACAAGACAAATCTGTGCTGTGAAATATCAAGCAGTTCAGTGTTTTACATGAGCCACCCTCTCAGTTCAGCCTGTATCCATGTGATCTGAACCTGTTGTATTACTTATTCCTTTCATTTCGAAGGATGAACAACAAACAAATGTGAGTTTTCATCAGCAGGAAACTCACATACTCCACAAGACTTCATTGGACAGTCAGATACTCAAACATCCAACAAAGATTGACTTGTCTGTAGTGTCCTTCATTCTAAACAGCTTTCGTCCCAATGGGGGAAGAAATCACCCAATTTTACGAAACACAACCACATTATTCCATCTCTCAGGTTCCAGTCACATGCCCAAACAGGAAATCCACATCCAATTGGCCAATCGTCATCCAGAAGACACACCATATCACCAACAATGAGACCAGTGATTGGCTGACGTCTGCCCCTTTGATCCCAGCGCTGAGTCCCTCTGCGGGGTCCAGCAGGGTCCCGTTCCTCAGGCTCTCCGTCCCATTCCCCACCTCTTCCCTGAGCTCCTGCTGTAGCAGCTTGGAGATCAGGCTGTTGAAACGGTTCTCCGTGGTCGAGAGGATCTCCGAAGACATCGTGGTCAGATTCAGCTCCCCCGGATCCAGGCACGACCCATTCACCCTGGCGAAGACTACCTCGCTCAGATCTAGGCCGACCACGGAGGACGGGGAGGCGCAGGGGATGTCCCGGACCAACTTATAACTCTCCATCCACTCCTTAAGATACTCCAGAGAGCAGTCACATTCCCAGGGGTTCCTGAAGAGGTAGAGGCGTCCGATGAAGTAGACAGGCTGGAAGACGGGGAAGGGCAGGGAGCTGAGGTTGTTGCTGTTGAGGTGGAGGGTGATCAGACTGGTCAGGTTCTCAAAGGAGCCCTCCTCGATATAGACCAGGCGGTTGCGGTCCAGGTAGAGGACCTCCAGCTCCACCAGGTCGCTGAACCAGGTCTTGGAGATGTTGGTGAGCTGGTTGCCCCCCAGGTTGAGCATCTTGAGGCGGCTAAGGCCCTTGAAGGCCACCCGAGGCAGCTCAGACAGCAGGTTGTCGTTGAGGTAGAAGTTCTCCAGGCGCAGGAGGTCCTGAAAGGACTGGTCGTGGATCACGTTGATGCGGTTCTCCTGGAGGTTCAAGTACCTGACGGGTTTTGGGAAATGAGAAGTGTGATTATGCACATCTAAAAAGAACAGGATAATGAATTATCCAGACGAAGAGAGAAAGAAATGTCGGCTCAATGTTTGCTGCTCACCAAGAAGTTTGTCAAAAATCAAATCAAATCAAATCGTATTAGTCACATGCGCCGAATACAACAGGTGTAGTAGACCTTACAGTGAAATGCTTACTTACAAGCCCCTAACCAACAATGCAGTTTAAAAAAATACGGATAAGAATAGGAAATAAAAGTAACAAGTAATTAAAGAGCAGCAGTAAAATAACAATACGGTAGCGGCAACATTATGTACAAAATACGTTTTTAAAATAAGTTACAAACAACGCAAATAAACAAACAAAAAAAACTATCGGTTGGGGACACGTAAAACGTCAGCCTTCTTCTCCGGCGCCAATAAGATAATGCTAGTTATAATGTTTTGACATTATTGGTCTTTGCACCAATTTGGCTTCAAAGGTTTTTATAACTGTACAAATTTAACAAAGATCAACATGGTTGAAATGTTTAAAGAACTTCTTGCCAAAAGCAGCCAACAGTGAACAGAGTCTGTCTTTCCTTTCTCTCTCTCTTTCTCTATGAGTTATAGCTAGCTACCTACCTGAGGTTCCCCAGGCCCAGGAGAGAGTTATATGCCACCGCCTCGATCTTGTTCCGCTCCAGGTAGACGTGGGTCAGGTTCTCCATCCCACGGAACGCTCCAGGAATCCTTCGGAAGTTGTTCTGGAAGCAGAAGAGTTCCTTCAGAGCATAATTTTCTAGAAAGATCCGGTCGGGCATGTTGAAGAGGTTACAGTCGGCCACGTCCAGTCGGACCAGGCGTTTGAGCCCGGTGAAGGTGCGGGTGTGGAGGTAACGGATGTACTCATTGTGGGCCATCTTCAGTTCCACTAGGTTGGGCAGACCCTAGAGAATTATCATAATAATACATGTGTTAGTAGTATAAGAATCATATATTCTATACACTCCAAACTGTTCACGTACAGCAATAAGAGAAGTCAAAACATGATCAATAATACTGAACAAATTCAATCAACCAAATGCTCAGTATATCAGGAGAGGAAAAGGACATAATCTCAAGCAAAAAGACAATTTGTAATCTTGATTAATGGATCTCTTTTTGATTGTGTGTTTGTTAGGTGTGTGTACAGTATGTCACCGATGTTGTTTCTTTGTATCTGACCTGTAAACAAACATTTCCACTTACCATTGACATTTGACTAATTTAGCAGACTCTCTAATTCTTTAGCAAACTGTCTTAAGAAAGCTATGTGAGCCAACTACATATCACAGTCGTAGTAAGTACATTTTCCCTCAATAAACTACAGTGGGCTCTAAAATTACTGGCACCCCTGACTGGCAATGCACAAACAATACTTAAAACAATATAAACAATATAATTATAGAGAGAAACTCAAAATACCAACATGTGAGAAATACTGTACTTTATTAATGTTTCAATGGAACCCACCAAAATCAGACAATTATTTAATACAAAATACATTTCACCAAAATCAAGGTTTCATAATTATTGTCACTCCTCATTTAGCACTTAGTGCCACCACCTCTGTCAAGGATAACAGCATGGTCTTTTCCTGTCATGTTTGACAAGGTTAAGGAACACATTTGGAGGGATTTTGGACCATTCCTCTATGCAGATCCTTTGAAGAACCTTCACATTCTTGGGTTTGCGCTTATCAACTGCCCTCTTCAACTCAGCCCACAGGTTTTCGATTGGATGGAGGTCYGGCRACTGAKATGGCCATGGCAGAACATTGATTTTGTTGTCACAGAACCATTTCTGTGTGGATCTTGAGGTATGTTTTGAGTCATTGTCTTGTTGTAAAGTCCACATACGGCCAAGTCCCAGCCTTCTGGCAGAGGCAACCAGATTGTCAGCCAAAATTGCCTGGTACTTGGTGGAATTCATTATGCCATCAATCTTAACCAGTGCCTCTGGACCTCTGGAATTAAAACAGCCCCAAAACATCACTGACCCACCACCATATTTCACCGTGAGTATGAGGTGCCTCTCCTTGTATGCATCTCTGTTTCGACGCCAAACATGCCGATGCTGTATCTGACCAAAACGTTCAATTTTGGTCTCATCTGACCAGAGCACCTTCTTCCAATCATAATTTAAATCACGTTTGGCAAACTCCAAGCGCTTGCGTCTGTGTCTTGGGGTCATTAAGGTCTTTCTTCTGSCAACCCTTCCAAAGAGCCTGTGGTTGTGGAGGTGGCGTCTGATGGTGCTTTYTGAAACCTGGTGATCTCAAGACGACACCAAGGCCTGCAATTCTTTCACAGTGATTCTTGGGGATTTTGTTGCTTCTCTCACCATCCTCCTCCCTATCCCGGGGAATAAAATGCAGTTGCGTCCTCTACCCGTAAGGTTTTCAACTGTTCCATATCTTTTGAATTGTTTTATAGTTAATTAAATCAATAAATTATTTTGGTTGGTTCCATTGAAACATTAATAAAGTACAGTATTTTTCACATGTTGGTATTTTGAGTTTCTCTCTATAATTATATTGTTTATATTGTTTTAAGTATTGTTTGTGCATTGCCAGTCAGGGGTGCCAGTAATTTTRGAGCCCACTGTAGTTATTAGCAAAGTGCTGGTAGAAAAGGACAAGTGCAGTTTTTATTACATTTTTGAGAATACAACAGTCAAGATGTTGCTGGTGGAAAAAGTACCCAAATCTCATACTTGAGTAAAAGTAAAGATACCTTAATAGAAAATGACTCAAGTAAAAGTGAACGTCACCCAGTAAAATACTACTTGAGTAAAAGTCTGAAAGTTTTTGGTTTTAAATATACTTAAGTATCAAAAGTAAATGTAATTGCTAAAATATACTTCAGTATCAAAAGTTAAACTTAACGTATAAATAATTTCTAATTCCTTATGTTAAGCAAACCAGACAGCATCATTCGTTTTTGTTTTTACAGATAGCCAGGGGCACACTCCAACACTCAGACATCATTTACAAACGAAGCATGTGTGGTTAGTGAGTCCGCYAGATCAGAGGCAGTAGGGRTGACCAGGGATGTTCTCTTGATAATTGTATGAATTAGACCATTTTCYTRTCCTGCTAAGCATTCAAAATGGAACGCGCACTTTTGGTTGTCAGGGAAAATATATGGAGTAAAAAGTACATTATTTTCTTTAGGAATGTTGTGAAGTAAAAGTAAAAGTTGTCAAAATATAATTATTAAAGTAAAGTACAGATACCCCAAAAAACGACTTAAGTATTTTTACTTAARAACTTTACACCCCTGCTGCTGACCTTGAAGGCCCCAGGGGTGATGAAGGAGATGTTGTTGTGGTCCAGGGACAGGGACCTGAGGGACGGCAGGGTACCAAAGGCCCTCTCAGACAGGAACTTAAGGCTGTTCTTGTCCAGGTTGATGGAGGACGCTTCACAGGGGAACTCCCGGGGCAGGTCGGGTAGGCCCGAGCGGTCACACAACACACTGCAGCTCTTCTCCAGCGTGCACGTGCAAGAGGCTGGGCAGGAGCGTGCACACGCCCACAGAGCCAGCGCAGCCTGGGGAAACAGGCACAGGACAGAGACTAGAGGGAGGAGAAGAGGATAAGAGAGAAAGAAATAAGAGAATAGAGGAGAGATACATATGGAGGAGTGATGGAGATAGAGGGGAAGGTAAGAGAATGAGAAAACAAGAGAAAGCAGAGGTTTGTTTATATTTACAAAGATMTTTTTCTCAAAATGATAAATTGCCCAAAATGTCTCAAAATGAATTTAGCTAAATCCCAGATGAGTTTCTCAGAGAGACAGACAGATGGACGRCAGAGAAGGATTGGTTAATACTGCAGTGGAGATGAGAGGGGATTTCACAGACCTGATTTGAAAGTTTTAGGATTACGACTTTCATTCAGTAACCCTAACCTTATGTTACACAACGCAGATGTTGCAAAACAAACCATATCACTGATTAGCAGATACATACTGTATGTCAAACTTAACCTTTTGCTTACATTCATCTCACCAAGTATGAGTATTTTGAGGGTGGATTCAAATAAACACGGTAGTGCATAGGAATATACAGTGGTTATAAACATCAGCTTTTTATTAGAGATACTGGTGCGCTTTTACTGAAGGAAGACTAGGACTAGGTTGCTCCTAAAGCTCAGAAAAAAGTTGGCATCTGTTTACTAAGGCCCAGCGATCATAATTATTATAATYATTATAATTATCGACAAGTGAAAATCCCCACTACAGTGTAGAGGGGATATGATCTGCAATGTTCCCTYTGCCCAGATTAAAGTGGTGTTGTGAGTAAATGTGTACCAGGGCACAGGGTGGAGACAGTGATGATTTGATAAGGGAGTCACACAGCACAGTGGCATGACAGCTAGGCCTATTCTCAGGGTTATAGCATCATGCCAAACCAGACCGCAGTCAAGTCAAAWAATGATGTGATTAAGACAGAACAACTCAGATTAGGGATGAGTTAATACAACAATAGGACTGGGATTTGACCCTCTCATCCAGCTACAGTAAGGCTGCTGGGAGTTTAACGGTAGATTTTAATTTGATCAATCAATAAAATCTCTCCAGATTAAGGGCCACTGTTCAATCAAACCCAGTATCCAGGGTTTTTGTGGGGGGTTGGGGGGCATGTTAGGATTAACGAAGGCTTGTTTGGATTAATGGACTGGAAATAGAATAGGCATCTAATAATAGTCTGAAAATAGATGGACTGGAATTAGTGGACTGGAAATAGAATGGGCATCTAATGGTAGTCTGTTGTATATCTATTAGAATAATGTAACGTGATTCAAGAGAAGACRTTCAGAGCATGAGGATCATCAGTAGACATTTCAAGAAGAAATGTGAAACTTTGTGTGAGAACATTTGTTTTTGGATTCATATGCTCAACCACACAATGTTTACAATGTCAAATAAAAAGAAACTCCAGAGCATGTATAGCCTACCATTTTATGACTCATTCCTAAAGCTGTGCCTGGCTGTGTTACTAACATGTCAACATAGGCTTTTCTAGCCTCTTTTCCATGCCCATTAACCCCAAAAAATCCATGGATCCTTTAGCTATTTGATTTTTWATTTKAAGACCCCTGTAGGTATCATAAAAAATATATACAAAAATAATTTGATAAAATATAGAATTTKGCCTTAACTAATATAGTTCACTGAAACGATTCAAATTAGACATTCATAAATGGCAATGCAGAGAGTCAAAAAATAAATCATAAGGAATAAAGTTTTGAAGTGTCTTTCCTATCTCTAGGAGATATATATCTTTTAAATCTGGAAATATCTTTATTTTTTGGGACACATATTTAATCCCTTTTTTTAATGGCACAAAACTAATTCCATACATCTTTTAAAACGGTACCGGGTTACCTTCAGAAAAGTCTTGTGGGGGTCATAGAGTAAAACTTTCCATGGAGTGGTCATATTAGTTTTGTAGGCCAAACCGTTCGGATGTTACAGAGGTTTTCGTGAGAAGACCGATTTTCGGGATGTCTCCTGGTCTGACAAACRRCTCTGTAGCTCTGCCACTTTCTACAGCAGATGTTTTTTTTGTATGGGCTGCATCTCAATCCACCACAGATGCGGAAGGGTGATATAGATGGATGCAGTATATTGATATCTAAGGAGGGGGCGATCTGGGATTGATACATACATTTTTGGCCTTTAAAATGAATTATATCTTGAAGAACATAACTTATAAATGCCTCATGAGCTTAGTTCAACATTCTTACTCCATCACAACCTAAAATATAAGTTGGTTTTCACTCCATTGCAACAGCCTTGGTTTCTCAAATGACTGCCTCGCCTGGTTCACCAACTACTTCTCAGATAGAGTTCAGTGTGTCAAATCGGAGGCCTGTTTGTCCGGCCTATGGCAGTCTCTATGGGGGTGCCACAGGGTTMAATTCTCGGTCCGACTCTTTTCTCTGTATACATCAATGATGTCGCTCTTGCTGCTGGTGATTCTCTGATCCACCTCTACGCAGACGACACCATTCTGTATACTTCTGGCCCTTCTTTGGACACTGTGTTAACAAACCTCCAGACAAGCTTCAATGCCATACAACACTCCTTCCGTGGCCTCCAACTGCTCTTAAATGCAAGTAAAACTAAATGCATGCTCTTCAACCGATCGCTGCCCGCCCGCCTAGCATCACTACTCTGGACGGTTCTGACTTAGAATATGTGGACAACTACAAATACCTAGGTGTCTGGTTAGACTGTAAACTCTCCTTCCAGACTCACATTAAGCGTCTCCAATCCAAAATTCAATCTAGAACCGGCTTCCTATTTCGCAACAAAGCATCCTTCACTCATGCTGCCAAACATACCCTCGTAAAACTGACTATCCTATCGATCCTTGACTTCGGTGATGTCATTTACAAAATAGCCTCCAACACTCTACTCAGCAAATTGGATGCAGTCTATCACCGTGCCACAGTGTTTATTCCATGTGTAACTCTGTGTTGTTTGTGTCGCACTGCTTTGCTTTATCTTGGCCAGGTCGCAGTTGTAAATGAGAACTTGTTCTCAACTGGCCTACCTGAAATAAATAAATAATAACAATAAAATCTMCAGCCCCGTATGAATTTGGGAGTGGTTATATTTCTCCAGCCCCATCCATCAGCTGTTTACCAAGAAAGTGGAGGGGTGTGCGCTTTGTTGTTGTTTGAATCCCAGATTGCCACTTTAAACATACCCAAAACTCCTTATTGAGTTATCTTAGTCTTTTGATAGAGGCAATCACTGATCTGACATGACTGTATGTCGCTATGTTTGTTTTTCATCCATCCACACTTTCTAAGTATTCAAACAGGTCGTTAGAAACAGTGAATAACAGTGTAGATATGAGTGAGAGACTGACCTGTTAAAGCAATGAGAATCATCCCTGCAGTCTCTCATCTGGGACATGACAGGATTAAAGAAGATCTGAAACCACACACACAATTCTGTTAAAACACATCAACACTGTATCAGGTTAGATCTGCTTATGATGCTTAGAGATGTTGCTACGTATTAATATGTTAATATTGTTACATACATGGAGCAATCTAAAAGTTGTGTTGTTCATTATTTACATAGAATTACCATCTTATTATAATGTTTAAATATAAAATRTGTATTTACAAATGTGAATAAATACATGAAGTAATACAATTATTCACAAACAGTTTACTAATAGTTAACAAAATATCTATTCATTTCATATTGGCAGTTTACAAGCAGTGCTCCAACAAAAAAMCGGTTGGCATTTTAGTAAAGGGCAAAAGAAACAGCATTAAAATAGGTAACAATTCAAATCAACAGAAACACAAGACCCTTCAAAAGTTACAAAACACAAGCAATGAAACAATTTTTAAGGACATTTTGCATTATAACATCGACATGGAGGCAAACCAAAATGCCATTTGGAAATTCTGCGAATAAATAGTGTGACAACACACTTATATAATTCTGTCATAATTATGGCAGGATTGTAAAAAGTAGTAAAATACCATAAAACACACAACGTGTTCTTACCTGTCAATCATGTCTGACAATCATGTCTGTCCATGTGTGATCCAGGTGTGCTGCTATCCATACATCTGTCTGTCCATCCTGCCGGTCAGTCAGCAGAGATCCCTCCCACATACTGAACAGGCGAACAGGTCCTGTCTGTGTGTGTGTGTGTGTGTGTGTGTGTCTGGGAGTGCAAGTATATGCAAATACATTTGTATGAATGTGTGTGTTTGATAAGTGTGAGTACACCAGTGTGTGTGTGTGTGTGTGTGTTCCTGCACTTAAACCACAGCAACCCCCACCGTCATTAAAACCTGTGTGCGTGCATAATATTCATGTGTGTACTTATCCAGTCAGCGTGTGCTTATGTATGACTGCTTCATCACTAACTACACACCACACACACATTCCCAAAAGCCCATCTCTTACTGGCAAATCCCCTGGAAGGAGAGAGAGATGGAGGGATGGATGGGGAAACGGAGGGATGGATGGAGAGACAGGGATTAACAGAGGGGTAAAGCAGTACTCTACGCTAACAGCACAGCCAGGCCTGTAACCCAGCAGCATACAGCACAACTCAGATTAGACTACTAGCTCAAATCTACAAATTTATATCCACAACCACTTCAGTTCATCAAGGAGAACAAGTTGTCAAATCTAGGCTTCCTATTCGTCCAGAACATCCAGGAAAATCRGCCAGCAGGCTTTCCACCTCTTTTAACCTAAGAGGTCAGAGGTCATCAATCAGTGCGGATGCTCCTAAACAGGCTCTTAACCACCAATTTGGGGTCAGATTACCCTAACTCAAATCTCATGCTTCTGGCATGTGSATGTATAACCAGTAGATCCCCTCACTGGGCACACCACGTCWTTTCAACGTGAACCATCAGATCCTCCTCTCCACCCTCTCAGGGCTGGGCATCTCAGGCTCTACACACTCCTGGATTGCATCCTACCTGGCAGGTTGCTCCTACCAGGTGGTGTGGAGAGGATCTGTGTCTGCACCACCCTGGTGCTAGCCTACAGAGCAGCAAGGGGAACTGTCCCTCCTTACCTTCAGGATTTGCKCGAGCCCTACATCCCAACCCGAGCACTCTGTTCCACCACCTCTGGTCTCTTGATAATCCATCCACCTGACAGTTGTGGCATATGAAGAAGCTGATTAAACAGCATGGTCATTACACAGGTGCACCTTGTGTTGGTAGACAATAAAAGGTCACACTAAAATGTGCAGTTTTGTCACACAACGCCACAAGTTTTGAGGGAGCGTGCAATTGGCATGCTGGCTGGAGGACTGTCCACCAGAGCTGTTGCCAGAGAATTGAATGTTAATTTCTCTACCATAAACTGCCTCCAATGTCRTTTTAGAGAATTTGGAAGTAAGTCCAACCGGCCTCACAACCGCAGACCACGTGTGGGCGAGTGGTTTGCTTATGTCAATGTGGTGAACAGAGTGCYCCATGGTGGTGGTGGAGTTATGGTATGGGCAGGCATAAGCTACAGACAATGAACACAATTGCATTTTATCAATGGCAATTTAAATGCAGAGATACCGTGACGAGATTCTGAGGCCCATTGTCATGCCATTCATCCCCCACCATCACCTCATGTTTCAGCATGATAATGTACGGCCCAATGTCGCAAGGATCTGTACACAATTAATGGAAGCTTACAATGTCCCAGTTTTCCCATGGCCTGCACACTAACTGTGCCACTAGAGATTCTGGGTTAGAGTCCAGGGTCTGCCGCGACCGGGAAACCCATGGGGCGGCACACAATAGGCCCAGCATCGTCAGGGTTAGGGGAGGGTTTGGCCGGCAGGGATATCCTTGTCCCATCGAGCACTAGCGACTCCTGTGGTGGGCCGGGCGCAGTTCCCATTGACAGTTGCACGATGTTTCCTCCCACACATTGGTGCGGCTGGCTTACGGGTTAAGTGGGCATTGTATCATTGAGCATGTTTGGGATGCTCTGGATCAACGTGTACAACAGCTTTTTCCAGKTCCCGCCAAWATCCATCAACTTCACACAGCCATTGAGCAGTAGGACAACATTCCACAGGCCACAATCAACAACCTGACCAACTCTATGTGAAGGAGATGTGTCGCGCTGCATGGGGAAAATGGTCACACCAGATACAGACCGGTTGTCTGATCCAAGCCCCAACAGATTAATGGCAAATCCCCTGGAAGAGAGAGACAGAGGGAACAGTCATTCAGGAAAATCTTTGAAATTGTTGTAGGTTGCGTTTATATTTTTATTCAGTGTATTTAGTTAAGTGGATATCTCTCAACAATAATTCTCATACTAATTATCATTACTAAGCAGGGCTGAGCTTGGTTAAAACTCTGGATGGGAGACCAAAAGGTTTCCATAGATGTTTTTTTTTTAAACCACAGGAACAAATTCAGCATTTTATACAAGTTTAGTCTATGATGTAAGTTGGTTTCCATAACAATCCTGTAGTTGAAATGTCAAAACAAATTGATTACTTTCTTCAAATTCAGTATATTGTCCCACATACATGTTAGAATACATTGACAAATTAGGCCAAAAAAAACATTGAATCAACTAGTTTGTGCCCACGGATTTGATCCCATCCCGGTTTAGGCACAAAACAGGACGAATGTTGAGAAACAGGGCCAAGGGATTCTCCATGAACTTTCCCAATAAGGCTTATCTTAAATTATACCAAAACATTTGGCTAATTTGTGCAATACAGAATRTGACCTTGATTTGACAAAGCCATACAGGAAATTAAAAAAAGACAAGTGACAGGGTTTGTTTTTAATGAAATCAATATTTTTAATTTTTATTTTTTTATCTTCAAAAGAACTGAAGCCTATCAAATCCCAACCAACGCCAACGTCGCAGCTCCTCTCTGCCGCAAACACTCCAGGCAATAGCCTGTCCTACATTTATAACAAATCTTATAAAACATGCTTACATTTTATAATAAGGTACTTTTGCATTCAAACTTTTTATTTTGGTAAAATCATTACAATAGTCACACAGCCAAGTCTTTCCCCATGCAGTGCATTAGCCTCTAAGCTAGTACAGAAAGCAAAGTCCACATCTAAACACCTGTGTATGTCTCAGGGCACTGAGCAAGTAAATGGTGGTCATAGCATAGTCATCCTGTGCTCAGGCTAGTTAATGTCCTGCTACGGTGGGGAACACTACTGCAGCGGAGACCTGCTCAATACTCTGAGGGGAAAACAATTACTCCAGGTGCCATATATGCAAATGCAACAGAGAATAAACCACATGTTTGTTTAAGATTGCCATGTGCCAGACATTCACTGGAACAAAAATAATTAAATCGGTCTAATTAGAATAGTTAAATGCACACAATCCCATGCACTTCTGCACTGGTACATTGAGGAAAATTAGCTTTTGCTCTTTTGAGAACTTTAATTCCAAACCTTGGCATGTCTGTTTAATTCCATTTTTTCTTTTAAAGGCCAATCAGACTATCTAGCTATTATTTAGATATGTCAGGGCCCAAGGCCTCAAAACAACTGCGGATATTATTATTATTGACAGAGTCCAATATGTCTTAAACATTAAAAAGCTCACACTACCCCGAAGTATAAATTTCACGCATACAGGTGACATTCAACATTCAAGTGCCAGTGTTTGTTACCGTCTTTTGGTCAAGTTTCTTGAAACTTTCAAAGAACCACTGAGGCTTAGAAAAATAAATATTTTCTCAAAAATGCTTAATAAATTACACAAAACTAGCAGCAAAAGTAGAATCTAGAAATCTGTGTGCAAATGGCTAAATTCCAACTGCTTAATCCCCTGGTCCCAAAAAAATCCTGGTTAAATGTTGAGAACCCTTCCCCTTTGTAAACAAGCTGCGTTTTTTCCAACAATCTCTTCAAACAATATTTGGAAGCTTAAGGACACGTATTCAAGACATTTATATAAAACTCTAGATGTGCAATAAAATAACTTTTGTAAAACTTGATGGGCACGACAACAAACGAGGGCCTACACACTGAAACTCAAGTAGCACCATTCAATCAAAGTACTCAAACACTGTCAGTGCATCCACTTTTTAAGTTCATCAATTTAAAAAGTTTTCAAAGGCACAACACACTTGAGAAGAAACGTAGCGCACTTAGAGATTGCCAAATGCCCCTTCTCTCCTCAGCTGCTCCTCTGAGCGGAAAAGCCTCGTCTGGCCATTCGGTACCAGAGCTTTATACACATCTAAAGCAGACAAACCCCCAGAGGAGTTGACAGTACATATATACCATAAGGGGACAAAAGTTGCCCAGCTTTGGCCACCTCCACAGCTACGATAAGGAGCAATGGAAACCAAAGCAATGTTGGCGCACTGAACTTGAGCCCTAACCCCTGACCCCCCCCATAACACCAGCCCAGGGCACAACTGTCCTACTCTGAACAGTCCATTTGCTTTCTGACTGGTTAACCCTTAGTGATGGACTGCTCCTGTCTGACAGATGAACCATGCCTCCAACGCAGCTTGAAAAGAGAAAAGGGTTGTAATTAAGTTAAGCCTGCGACTCAGTTCATTTGTCTTATATCTCCTTGACCAAAAAACAAAACACTAGCATGCGTAGAATACCGGCTCCACCGCTCGGTCAACGGTAAGACGGTTTAACGTTAACGTCGCGCCACACTGTGCCCTCCCCACGCTGTGCTGTGCACCCCCCCCCTCCCCCCCCGACGCTGTGGTCCGTATGGAGCCATTTTGAACTTCACTTTCAAGATGGCGCCATTTTTTGTTACAGGTGTGGAGAAACGTTTCACTCAAAAATAAAAAACAGTTTTTCAAATACTGCGCATGCGCCCACTTCAAATGTTTGGAGTTTAAATTAAAAAACACCGCCCAGTTAATGTAGCTAGCATTTAGTTAACTTTACTAGCTGCCATAACACTGTCAAGTCAATAGATGTGGAGTAACAAGTTACAACAGTAAGTGTTTGCGTTGTTTGAATTAATCCCCAGTGTGCGTTTGTTAGCACTGAGCTTAATGACTTTACGTGTTAAGAGATCTGGAATGGCTTTTCGAAAGACTACCGTATCCTTTATAGAGGAGCCTATCCAGGATAGAGTGAGCAAAAAAAAGAAAAAGTAATCGAACTCTTCGTCCCTTAAAGATTAGAATACAGTTCTATTAGCCACACTAGGAGAACGGCCCAGTGCTGTCAGATGCTACAGTGATGTTAGCTGTTGGAACTCTGGGTTGAACCCGAGAAAAGGCTACATGATGTCACTGCGACAATTTTGAAAGGTTGAAATGGATTCATGACTCGAACGAGCCACAATGCCCCAGTGTTTGCCAAGGTTTGATTAAGTACAAGCAGTTTTTTCATTCTTCTATGCTTCTTTTTCACCAAATAAATAACAATAATTCAGAGCTCTTGGCCAACATTCGTTTGGTGAAATGACACAGAATTAGTCCTGTCTAAATTCAAAAGGCACAGTACATTAACATACAAATGATCCTCAGGATATTCTTGGGTTTCTTTTCCGTTTATACAAAAAAAGGATTTGCCGTTTTGGTCTGAGTTGCTATATCAGATCATACATGTCAGCACTCCTTTTATCTGAAAAGTGTGCAAATCTCTGCTCTTCTCCAATAGATTGGCGCTGCGCTGGTTGTCTTGGCGTTGCGTCTTGCTCCTTGTGAGAGAAGCGAAAGGGCAGAGAATCACAGTGTGTGCAATGTACTGTGTGTCAGTGAAACTACACAGGGTTGAGTGAGGGGGTAGGGGGTGTTTTATTCTGGCGTAGTCAACATGTGGTTTCCGTGAGAGGATGAGTTTGGTTGGCGTGGCAACCCGTTTGCAATGGCGACTAGTTGCCCCACCAGTCGGTTCCACTACCGGAGTGGCTGTAGTTGCCACCGTAGCCAGCGTCGTTACCACCATAAGAGTTCCCGCCTCCAAAGCCACCTGGGAAGGACAGGTGTCAAATCTCAAATCGATAGAAAGTCCAAAAAATTCATTAATTCAGTTATAAAAACTGCAGAGATCTCCCCTCACACATGATTGAAACATTCATTCAAAAAGATCATGATAAACTCGTGACATTTCAGAACCATTTGAAGAACCATTCTAAGAGGGCCTAGCGCTTACCTCCACCGAAGCCGCCACGACTTCCTCCTCCTCCTCCGTGACCCCCGGTGCGAGGGCCGCCGCGTCCACCACCACCACCAAAGCCACCGCCGCCGGGCGTCTGGCGGTAGTCCCTGGCACCAAATCCACTAGAGGAAAACCTAGCGGAGGGAGAGACGAAAATACACAGAACATGTAGTTAGCATTCTCCATTCTTGACAATAAATTCAACCTAAGCGGTCCATTTAACTTCCCTGAAAAGGTGTGCGAGAGTGTACCTCTTAGAGCGTCCGCGTCCCGTGTTGCCCTTGTGCTGGTTCTCGTAACCCAGGCTCTCCAGCCAGGAGGGGACTTCCTGCTTGGCCTCCACCAGGATGTCCAGTAGGTCTTTGGTGATGTTGCTGTTCTTGTCGTTGAAGAACGACGTGGCCAGACCTACACACAGACAGGGCTCAATACGCTACACGCAGACAGGGCCCAATACGCTACACGCAGAGTTTGAGTAATACTTGAAGGCTTCTTAACTTTTTAGGGATAGGGGGCAGCATTTTCACTTTGGATGAATAGCGTGCCCGAAGTGAACTGCCTCCTACTCTGTTCCAGATGCTAATATATGCATATTATTACTATTGGATAGAAAACACTTTGAAGTCTCTAAAACTGTTTGAATCATGTCTGAGTATAACAGAACTCATATGGCAGGCAAAAACCCAAACAGGAATTGGGAATTCTGAGGCTGGTCGATTTTCAACTCATCGCCTATTGAAATGCCAGTGGGATGTGGATCTGTTTGCACTTCCTACGCCTTCCACTAGATGTCAGTCTGTAGAACGTTGAATGAAGCTTCTACTGTGATGTTAGGCCGGATGGGGGCTGTTTGAGTCAGTGGTCTGGCAGAGAGCCAGGTCCTGGTCACGCGCATTCCAAATGATAACGACTTGCGTTCCATTATTTCTACAGACAAAGGAATTCTCCGGTTGGAACGTTAATGAATATTTAGGATAACAACATTCTGAAGATTGATTCTATAGTTAGTTTGACAAGTTTATTCGACCTGTAATAACTTTTTGAAGTTTTCGTCCGACGTTCGCTTGGACCTGCACGAGCGTTTGGGTGTGTATACTAAAAGCGCTAACAAAAGTAGCTACTTGGACATAAATAATGGACATTATCGAACAAAACAATTTATTGTGGAACTAGGATTCCTGGGAGTGCATTCTGATGAAGATCAAAGGGAATATTTATCATGTAATTTCGTATTTCTGTTGACCCCAACATGACGGAGAAATTTTGTTTACATCTGAGCGCCGTCTCAGATTATTGCATGGTGTGCTTTTTCCGTAAAGTTTTTTTGAAATCTGACACAGTGGTTGCATTAAGAACAAGTGTATCTTTAATAGTAAACCATGTATCTTTCAAAGTTTGATGACTATTTCTGTTATTTTGTTATTTGGTGGTGATCTAACATAAATATATGTTGTGTTTACGCTGTAAAACTATTTTATTTTTTTAAATCAGACACGATAGGTAGATTAACAAGATGTTTCTTTCATTTGCTGTATTGGACTTGTTCATGTGTGAAAGTTACATATTTCAAAAAAAAAAAAAAATTGAATTTCCCGCACTGCCTTTTCAGCGGAATGTTGTCGAGGGGATCCGCTAGCAGAACGTGTGTCCGAGAAAAGGTTAAACTATTCATGCGATGTGTGATCTTAAGACATATTGTGGTTTTAGTGTTACTCATCTGGAGTTAATCTCGTTTCTTAGCATCCCAGTCATATGAGAAATGATACATAGATGCGCATCACCAACACACGACACTGTTGTTCACCGGCACCCCGACCTTCCGTTAAACGTGCACCAGTGGGCCTCCTGAGTGGCGCAGTGGTCTAAGGCACTGCATCGCAGTGCTAACTGTTCCACTAGAGATTCTGGGTTCGAGTCCAGGCTCTRCTGCGACCGGGAGACCCATGGGGCGGCACACAATTGGCCCAACATCGTCAGAGTTAGGGGAGGGTTTGGCCGACAGGGATATCCTTGTCCCATCGCGCACTAGCGACTCCTGTGGTGGGCCGGGTACAGTGGCCGCTGACAGTCACCAGGTGTATGATGTTTCCTCCCACACATTGGTGCGGCTGGCTTACGGGTTAAGTGGGCATTGTATCAAGAAGCAGTTCAGCTTGGTTGTGTTTTAGGGGACGCGCGGCTCTCGAACTTCGCCTCTCCCGAGTCCGTACGGGAGTTGCAGCGATGAGAGAAGACTAACTACCAATTGGATAGCAATTGCAGAGGTGATCACACCATTCTCATTATACAACCAACCAGATTTCAGACTGACAACTGGATACATACGGTGATTGACAAAGGAACACACGTGACCTAGCTATCACTAACAATATGATGCAAATCCAAGGATAATTTAGTATTTTAGTCAGGGTCATGTTAATTATGCAGCAAACAAAAGAAAGCTCATTCCAGTTTTTTGCAACAAAACGTTCTACAACTTTCTTCGCATGCCCTTTAGAACAGGACCAAGGCGTGTTAGAGATAGGCCGGGTCAAAATCCAACCCTCAACCCACCCCTACATGACATACACAGTAAATACATGTCAAACACTAGTCCCACTCACCCAGGTTCCCCACACGACCGGTACGACCAATACGGTGGACGTACTCTTCGATGTCGCTGGGCAGGTCAAAGTTGATGACGTGCTTGACGTTGGAGATGTCCAGACCACGAGCAGCCACCTGGATGAGACAGAACAGGCAGTCAGTCACAGAGGGAAACACTACTCAACCGGCAAGAGGGGAAAAAACTGGTGATCAACGTTTGGGATGTAGCTTCAATCCTGATACGTTTGGATGCATGCCAGATTAAAGGGGAGAATGACAACTGCTTATGTGTTGACAGAGTGCAAGAGTGTGCGTGTGTTGTCGTACCGCGGTGGCCACCAGAATGGGGCAGCGTCCGGAGCGGAACTGGTTCAGCGCCTCCTCTCTGTCTCTCTGGGAGCGATCTCCGTGGATACTGGTGCAGGCGTAGCCCTCGCGGTACAGGAAGTCCTCCAGGGCATCCGCTCCCTTCTTGGTTTCCACAAACACCAACGTCAGAGACTCTTTACCTAGAGAGCGGGAGAGAGAGACCGAAAGAGGAAGAAACCGTACTGAGCTCACATGCGATGAGTGGGATTAAGACTTCAGACACTGGGGAGTAGGGAGCAGGAACTCAAAACATAGCAGGTGATGTGCCCGACCCCATCACCATGGTGCAAATAAACAAAATGGCAACTGAAAAATGGAGACCAGGGGGTGCAGAAGCAGCTGGCTTTGCTTTCACCGACAACCATTCAATTATTGTTTCTGTTTTACGGAGTTTATATGCCAAAAGTCCTCATATCAGAATCAGCCAATTGTCCCATAACTCAAAATGTCTTCACAGCCATTTGGAATGGTACTATAGAGTAGCGTCATTGTTTTATCTACAGTGGACTAACACGGCATTAATGGCTATCAGAGCAAACACTGGACAGTGAAACTGGATGGTGGTGTTATGGGGATATAGTGATGGGGGAGCATTGATATTCTCTGATGATCCTATGCCTGTTTCCAACGCGCCAGCATTCAGTGGCAGATAGGTCGTGTTTGGTATGGTTGGCATGGCAACACTGAACGATKGGAGTCCAGGACCAGGTTTGTAAAATGCATCCTGTTTTCCTTTGATTAATTACTGATCTGACATGTTTGATAGGTGAAAAGGATAACATCGTATGGCATGGAAGTCAAACATTCATCTATCCAGTCATGTTATATCAAAGACTTCACTCCTTCCGTGAGGTTGTCTTTCTACTTATTCAAAACAGGACTAGGATATCTACACACATGTCCACCTCTTAGGGCCTGGTTACCATGGTGGCGAAGATGTCTGCTTGCTTTGGTCCTAGCGTCCTGTGACATCTAGGCTATTTGTTAATCTCCACGATAGGCTGTTTTGCTAGTTGCCAAGGAAACGTTGGCTCRTCGAAACTTAAGGCTGATGGACAAGATAATTGGTTTGGAAGGTCTGAAATGCTAATACAGAGGGGTTTGTGTGTACTTTATTTACCATAGACCGACAACCTATACAAGATGTAACTGCGTGACTAACAGAAGGTGTAGCTCAGTTTCCAAATGCAAACAGCCCACGGTGTCCTTAATCTCTCTACACATGTAGAGTGTGTGTGTGTGTGCACGAGTGTGTTGAAAATCGTTCCAGACAGTAACACCAAGCCAGAAACTCCCTTATCCAAAAAGAGAGGAGAGGAAAATGAGTTTAAAAGCAACAGGTTGTGCTCCAATTAGAAACCTCGAGGGTTACAAGTGTTACTGCCGTTTTAAATGACAAGGCTGGCCAACCCTGGTCCTGGAGATACCATGGTGTCAGTTACACTCAAATGTGTCTTCGCATTGGGCTGGAATAAAAGCCTGCACACCACAGCTCTCCATGACCTGGAGTTGCCACCGCTGACATAAGGGCAGGATTCCCATGGCCCTGAGACTGCAAGCTTTATCTCTGGCAGTAAAGCTCCTATGAGAAATTATGAAAGGAGAAAGAAAGGGATGTGGGGAGGATGAGGAGTGGGATGTTTGCCAGTTGGTAGGGTCAGACTAGAGGTTATAAGTAGCATAATACTTACCAGGTGTCACTGCAGCCTCCTGAACATCAGGAGCGTCACTGGGAATGACTAGATAAAACCAAACCGCCCAGCAAAGTAAACCAAAGGCAGTGTGAAGCAACTTAATACTTAACAGATATGTGATAACTAGCACTTTCCCATCAACCACCCTCTGTTTCACCCAGAGGAGAACGGTGAAGGTTCATCATGACAACTAGTTTAGGAGACACAATTGTGTCCACGTGGACGTTCAAGGGAAAAGACTAACAATGTACCCTCTTAGATAAAAACCTTAGCAAGTGTTATGAATTAGTTTCAATCTGTGACTGAACGTTATACACATGTTTAGGATGGAGTTTGGTTTGTTTGTATGTGAGTGTGAATAGTTTGAGTGTTACAGGGTAGAGTTGGTGTCTTCGTGTTTCTTACCTGTAGCGTTCAGCAGGTCCAGGAGGAAGGACCTCTTGTCACCGTCCTCCACCCACACCACCTTCTGAGTGATGTTCTCAGAGGTGGAGCCCACGCGGCCCACAGCCAGGAAGATATAGTCCTCCAGGAAGTCACGCGCCAGCATCTACACAGTCAGAAACACAGTCAGAAACACACTAAGGGTTTGACTGAGTTCCTCAAGCTTTTGCCACTACTAGGGTGTGTGTACCTGAATCTCCTTGGGGAAGGTAGCGCTGAACATCATGGTCTGACGGATGCCTTTAGGGGGCATGGTGTCCTGCTCCACGATGCGTCTGATCTGGGGCTCAAAGCCCATGTCCAGCATCCTGTCAGCCTCATCCAGCACCAAATAGCTAATGGGGACGACAGAAACAGCCAACTCGTAAGCCACTTTTTAGCACTCTGCGTAAGCAAACTAGCGGCAACTCGTAAGCAGCCTAAGCAACCTCGTTAAGCACTAAGGCCAACTTCGTTTAAGCCACTAGCCCATACTCGTAAGCACTGTAAGCCAACTCGTAAGCACTAGCCCCATAGGCTCGTAGGCACTAGCCAACTCGTAAGCACTAGGGCCGTCAACTCGTTAAAGCGTTGATTACTAGCTCAACTCGTGGTAAGCATAATGCCAATGCGTTAAGCACTAGCGCCCATACTCGTAAGCAGTAGCCATACATGCCGTAAGCACTAGCCAACTCGCGTGAAACCGCACTAGGCGCAACTTCGTATAGGCAGCCTGAAGCCAAGCCTGCGTAAGCATCGTCCACGCGGGGCAATGCTCGTTAAGCACTAGCGCAACTATTTCGGGGTAGGCTACTGATAGCCTAACTCGTAGGCATACTAGCCAACTCCGGTAGGTACTTACCCGCCAACTGGGCGTAAGCATAGGCTAGCCAAGCTCCGTAGGCACTAAGCCCAACTGCGTAAGCCAGGCTAGCACCAAATCGTGTAATGGCGGATAGACTACTTCGGTAAAGCAAAGCCACTCGTAAGCCACTAGCCAACTCGTAAGCACTAGCCACATCGTAAGCACTTCGCCAACTCGTAGGCAATACTAGCCAAGTCTCGTTTTGTAGGCTACTATGCCAACTGCGTAAGCAACTTAGCCACTCGTCGTAAGCAGCTAAGCGTCCAACTCGTGAAGCACTAGCGCTAACATGCTGTAGGCACTAGGCGCTAACTCGTAGGCACTAGCCAACTCGCGTAGGCACTAGCGCCAACTCGTAGGGCCTAGCATAGGCCTAAACCTTGCCCGGTAGGCACCTAGGCCCAACTCGTAAGAAGCTAAGGCCAAACCTTGCGTAAGCACTAGCGCAACCTCGTAAGCACTAGGCCAACAGTCGGTTAAGCACTAGCCCATACTTTCGTTAAGCACTAGCCGGCAACTGCGTAAGCAGACTAGCCAACCTTCGTAAGCACTAAGCCAACTCGTAAGCACTAGGCCTAACTGCGTAAGCAATAGGCCTAAACTCGTAAGCAGCCTAGCCAACTCGTAACACTTAGCCCAACTCGTAACACTAGCCAACTCGTAAGCACTAGCCAACTCGTAAGCACTAGCGCACTTCGTAAGGACTAGCCAAGCTCGTTAGACTAGGCTTCAACCATGGCGTAAGCATCTAGCCAAATTCTTGGCGTAAGCACTATGCGGCAATCTGCGTTAAGGCACTAGCCGTAGCTTGCGTTAAGCACTTTAGCCCAACATTCGTAAGCACTGAGCCATACTCGGTAGGCACTGTTGTTGTTGTTGTGGTTAGCCAAGAACTCGTAGGCACTAGTGTCGCAACGGTTCGTAGCTACTAGGCCGAAACTCGTAGGGCACTTGAGGCCAACTCGTTAGGCTACTAGCACAATCTCGTAAGCCACTAGGGCTCAATCGTAAGCCACTAGTCGCATATCTGTCGGTATAAGCACTAGCGCAACTAGTAAGCCACTTAGCCTAACTCGTAGGTCACTAGGCCTCAAACTGCGTAAGCACTCAGCCAGGCAAGCTCGGTTAGGCAACTTTAGCGACAACTGGCGTAAGCACATCTTAGCCAACTGCGTAAGCACTAGCCAAACTCGGTAAGCACTAGCGTCACCATGCGTAAAGCACTTAGCCAACTCGTGAAGCACTAGCCAACTCGTAAGCACTAGCCAACTCGTAAGCACTAGCGTACGTCCCACTTACTTGCAGTAGTCGAGGCCAATCTTGCCCCTCTCCATCATGTCCACCAGGCGTCCAGGTGTGGCCACCAGAAGATGACAACCTCGCTCCAAGTCTCTGATCTGCTGGCCGATGTCAGCCCCTCCGTACACAACGCAGGGACGCACGCGGGAGCGGTACGCAAACTACAAGGGGAAGACATACAGGACCATTCAGAACCCTAGTACCACCGATAATTCAGTATTAACCATTATCCTTTTGTCATCTTTGGAGTATTGTTCTATAGCAGATGTTACATAGATTCACATCTGCYTGCAGAACACTCAGATTACATAGACCCTGATGCCTGTCCATTTCAACATGATAGCGTACCAGTGATTGAGGATAGAACCAGAAAACGAGAAACATTCTGGTACTGTAGACATAGCACCGGGCATTTTGTTCCTCCATAACACACACAAGGAAACAGTGTGCATGCCAAGAATATAGGTCAATATTTTCTTAATCTAGCTGCAATCACTCAACATGTTGGTAATCAGCAACCTTCAAGTCAACGGGTCCATGTTCCTTAGCCACCACTAGGCTACTCTACTATTACACTGTCACTACAAGATCATTCATGTTCTGTCCATGGTGTATTTAGCACATACCTTTCTGGACTCTTCGTATATCTGCAGGGCCAGTTCTCTGGTGGGAGCCAGGACCAGGGAGAGGGGATACTGCTTACGGCGCCCATATTTACCACTGTCCTGTGGAGGGAAACGACAAGAGTAGGGTCAACCTCAGCACACAGCATAATTAAACAGCACATGAGCAAGTCAAGGGGGGCAATTGAATTGCTGTCACAAAAAAGCAATGTTTCAGATCGATGGGAAAACTCAATGTTGCAGGCTGGTCGTGTGTGTGTGTGTGTGTGTGTGTACCTGTCCGTTCTTGGAAGCCGCTGTGGCGTCTCCAGGCCCCTGTGTGTAGATCTGGCTCAGCACTGGCACCAGGAAGGCTGCCGTCTTACCCGAGCCTGAGGAACATTCAGTCTTTTAGTCAATACAATAATCATTCATCTTTGCTGTTCTAAAAGGTAGCAAGCGATAGAAAGACGATCAGAAAACCTGTTTTAAATTCACAGTATAACCAGCTAGCACATCTCCCTTCGAAGTAAAGAACATTCCTTCATAGGCAATGCCACAATAACCCAGTGATGCTGAGACACATTTTTTTCACTTTAAAAATGTCAACAWCAAAAAACAATGTTTGCAAAGTTATACAAACCACAACTGCATGTAGATGGACTTCTTTAACAAATTGYACTGAACTTGCAAATTTACTTGAAGAACAGTGCAGATGCAGAGTTTRKTAACAGAATGATGGTTTGTGCCATTTGTGTTGCCATTCAGTTATCAAACATTGCATCTGCACTGTTCTTCAAGTAAGTGTTTTAGTAACATTTTTTAAAGTAGTCCTTTGTGCACAGAGTTTAATGATTTATTGAACTTTGTATAACTTTGCAATCATTGGTTTTAATTTAAAATACATTTTAAAGTGAAAAATCTGAGTCTCAGCATCACTCATTGTGGATCTTCAATCATTCAGTCCCATACCAGTCTGAGCGCAGGCCATGAGGTCTCTCTTAGACTTAATGACGGGGATAGCGTATTTCTGGACGGGGGTGGGCCGCGTGTAGTGGGTCAGGGCAATGTTACTCATGATGATCTCCCCCATGTCCACATCATGGAACTGAAATAGCAAAACACATGCAGCGTTAGTTTTGGATCACTTCTACGCCGTTGACTATTGTCAATAAAAATAGCTTCAACATTTTCCATACACAGCATTTCCCTTGATTTACATGACCAACTGGTAAAGCCAGTGATACGACTTACACTATCGATGTGTGGCGGGCAGTTGGAGCCAGTGGCCTCCACGGGAATGTCATCGTATTTCTCAAAGTTAATACCAGTGTTGCCGCTTGAGAACAGCTCCCTGGATGAGCGGAGAGTAAAAAGACAGCTTGGGTTAGAGGACGTCACAGACTTGATTTCCAAACCAACGTTATAACAGGACTCTTCAAAAGTTGACCGGGAACACCAAACTGAATATTGCACACTACCGGCTTTAAGAGTGAGACTAAGACTGACGTAAGGTCAATATGGTTGAGTATGCGTATATATGGCACACTTCAAGTTGCAGAAGTCCTAGACACACTGGTTTTGGTCCATTTAAAAGAGTGAGACTCACGCTTCCAGGCGTTCGTTAGCGGGGCTGGGTTTGGACCAGTCCTCGTCGTCTCTGGAGTCTTCCTGCCAGCGGTTGTTACCACCCCCACCACCATACCCTCCACGCTGATAACTGCAAAAGATCCCCACAATTTTACAAATCAGCTGTCTGAAACACCACACACCTAATTGTATGGCTAAATACAGAGTTCCAACAGACAGTGCACTGAGTGGTACTTACCCGCCTCTGCCCCCTGATGATCCCCGGTCGCTGTAGAAGGAAGATTTTCCCCTGCCTCCAAAGCTGTTATAGGCTGCATCTTGTCTGGGAGCAGTGCCCCAGCTTCCACCATCTTGTCCACCACCAAACCCTGGGCAGGGAGAGTGGATAGCTCAGTGAGTAACCGTGGATACATTCAACATCCCACTAACATACAAGAATTGTCTACCACCAACAAAATATTGTTTGTGAAAGAAGCAGYCATTTTGGTAAATAGATTTGATGAGTATAGGGTTAGACTGAATGTGCAGGGGTGTTTGTTTATTGTATATTGTTTAATCTGTACCCTTACAGCATAGTGTATTTGATCAATAACAATTTTAATATCTGATTTCTATTAACACATTATTCCCATTGTTGGTGATTCAATGAAATCGTGCCTCTGCAGATACCATCTAGTATATATATTAGTTATTACTAGTATTACCAAGTAAATAGAGTATATGCACAGCAGGATCTAGAAGCCGAGATCTACAGTATAATACATTACCTACTACTTGTATCGGTTGTAATTACTATTACTGATGAATAGATAAATACAATTTGGCACAGTAGGTTTCCTCACCTGCGGTGTGCACTGGCTGATTAAACAAGGTGTCACCCATTGTGTTACTACGGCAGCTGTCACACCCACCTCTGTCATTTCGGGGAGGCCCGCCGCGTCCCCCGTTGCGGTTGTCATGGTAACCGTTGGTGAAGCCGTTGCTGCGTCCGCCATCCCATCCTCCTGGAGAGTCTTCATGGACAGGGCGAGGAGAGGAATGAAAGGAAGAGGAATGACAACAGGTAGAGAGAGTGTACTATGGGGTTGTCATGTATTCAGAGACTACGAAAGGGATAGATTGGATTCCCAGGCCCACAGACAATGGTAAAAATTCCCAGAAGAAAAACACAGTACCAGTCAAAAGTGTCTTTATTTGACCATTTTCTACATCGTAGAATAATAGTGAAGACATCAAAACTATGAATTAACACATGGGGGGAAAAAGAAAAAAAAAGTGAACCAAATATATTTTAGATTACTTTCTTCAAAGTAGCCACCCTTTGCCTTGATGACAGCTCTGCATACTTGGCATTCTCTCAACCAGCTTCATGAGGTAGTCACCTGGAATGCATTTCAATTAACAAGTGTGCCTTCTAAAAATTAATGTGTGGAATTTATGCATTTGAACTAATCGGTTGTGTTGTGACAAAATAGGGGTGGTGTACAGAAGATTCCCTATTCGGTAAAAGACCAACTCTATTATGGCAAGAAAAGCTCAAATAAATGCTTCAGAGTTCTTCTAACAGACATCTCAGCAACTGTTCAGAGGAGACTGTGTGAAGCAGGCCGTCGTGGTCAAATTGCTGCAAAGAAACCACTACTAAAAGGACACCAAGTAGAGACTTGGGCCAAGAAACACGAGCAATGGACATTAGACCGGTGAAAATCTGTCCTTTGGTCTGATGAGTCCAAATTTGCGATTTTTGGTTATAACCGCCGTGTCTGTGAGACACAGAGTAGGTGAACGGATGATCTCCGCATGTGTGGTTCTCACCGTGAGGCACGGAGGAAGAGGTGCGATGGGGCTTTGCGGGTGACACTCCGTGATTTATTTAGAATTGAAGGCACACAACCAGCATGGCTACCACAGCATTCTGCAGCTCACCACACCTCCAGGCTGTGTAAGGGCTATTTGACTTAGAAGAGTAATAGAGTGCTGCATCAGAAGACCTGGCCTCCACCCAATTGAGAGAGTTTGGGATGAGTTGGACTGCAGAGTTAAGGAAAAGCAGCCAACAAGTGCTCAGCATATGTGGGAGCTCCTTCAAGACTGTTAGAGGAAGCTGAAGCTGGTTCCAGGTGAAGCTGGTTGAGAGAAAGCTGTCATAAAAGGCAACGGGTGGCTACTTTGAAGAATTTAAAACATTTYGATTTTTTTACTACATGAATGTGTTATTTCATATTTGATGGTCTTCCCTAATATTCTACAATGTAGAAAGTAGTAAAAATAAAAATAAACCTTGAATGAGTAGGTGTCCCAAATTTTAGCTGGTACAGTATATATATTGCATACACACGTCAAAAGTTGACACCTACTCATTCAAGTTTATTTTTATTTTTTTACTAGTTTCATCATAGCGCTTGGTTTTTGTGATTGCACTTGAAGAAACGCTCAAAGTTCTTAATTTTCCATATTGACTGACCTTCATGTCTTAAAGTAACGGAATGTCGTTTCTCTTTGCTTATTTGAGCTGTTCTTGCCTAAATATGGCCTTGGTCTTTTACCAAATAGGGCCATCTTCTGTATACCAACCCTACAGTGTCACAACTGATTAGCTCAAAAGCAGTAAGGAAAGAAATTCCACAACTTTTAACAAGGCATACCTGTTCATTTAAATGGATCCCAGGTGACTACCTCAAAGCTGGTTGAGAGAATGCCAAGAGTGTGCAAAGCTGTCAAGGCAAAGGCTACTTTGAAGAATCTCAAATATATATTTGGATTTCTTTACTACATGATTCCATGTGTTATTTCATAGTTTGGATGTCTTCACTATTATTCTACAATTTAGACCGAACTTGAGAAAATAGTAAAAATAAACAAAAACCCTGGAATGAGTAGGTGTCCTRACATTTGACTTGTACATGCACGTATATTACCCACCATCCGTGCAATAAATATTGGCATTGACAAAACTAGTGATAATAGAGCAAAGGACTTCTAAAACTCAATTTCAGAGATTCAAGTTTTTAAAAAGGGAGGCCAACTGACTGAACTTGGCAGTATGAGTTCACTACAACAGTGTACAAGTCGACAGAATGAAGTGCAGACACTTCAAAAGACTCCTACAATAACCCCTATTCCAAAACACATGTCTAGGGCAAGGCAACCCTGAGTTAGGACTACAAGGTTAGACTGCTGTCCAAGAGACATTTACCACAGCAATCATTCCCTGCCATCATTGTGGGTTGGGGAGGAGGCATAGCAGGGATGCACAGTTCGGTCTACACCACTTCCATAGGTGACAAACAGCCCAAACCCACAGATCTAGGGTCAGGTTTACTCTTTCACTTCATAGTGGTAAAGCTTTAGATAAAGGGAGAACCGATCCTAGATATTAATTTAAAAAGGCAGCTTACACAGCCAACTGTGGGTCTTCAGGAGGTTCCTTCAAGTGCTAGATTTCACACTTGAAAACACAGGGCAAACCTAATGTGGTGTACATGCTAGCAGAGGCTTCAGACCAGGCCTAGAGCGGTGTACAAAGACACTGTTCATATCCCTGTGCACTATGCAAACACATTCTGCAGGATCACAGGCTACCATTCAGAGCCAGCATTAACAGAGTCAGATAGTTTCATCTTGGAAAAGCACTGAGGAGTCCAGAAACACTTCATGTAGCCTAGACCTCTATTGATGCAAACTGTGCATTAACGTCAAGGATGCAATGACATGTAACTCAAATTAATGCAGCCTGACACTGATTAATAAAACAATTCTATAGAAATTACTTGAGTTTAAGTCTCCAAACGTAAGACATTTACAAGAAATTAGACAGTGGCTCGTGCCATGTTTATACAGTGGCTTGGGTAGGCAGTCATTGTAAATAAGATTTTATTCTTAACTGACTTGCCTAGTTAAATAAAATGTGTTTAATTTCAGACAGTACAATTAGCAAGCCTGCTCATTCTTTATAGAAGGGACTATTTCTGGACAGAAAAGTTAAAGGAGTGGTTCACCATCTTTAAAAGTATATATATATTTTATTGTTATAGGATTCAGACAATTTTTGCAATTTCACTACTTAGAGAAACTTAACCCAGCCGTGAAATACTTCCTAATTGCTTGTTCTGCAGTGCAGGGGAATCCCCCCCCCCCCCTTTTTTTATATATTTATAAACCACAACTCCAGAAACACCCAAATACGTCCTTTAAGAAAGCGACGCCTCAGTATAGTGATGCAGGTCTTTGGATGTACACACCAAATCGTGCCGTTCTTAACTTTATTGGCACCGCTATATTCGTAGCGGTGTTTTTTGCGACTTGAGCCGTTTCACCTACCCAGCTGTCATTCTCTGTGCAGCCTGCTGCTAGAATGGACAGAGGTAACGCTTGAGTAGCAATACAAATCTAATAGAACGTTGGATCACTATATTCAAATCGTAAGTTTCCAAAAGAACGTATTTGGAGCTTTGAGCATGTTATTATATTTTTTTWATGTCCTCACAATGCATAAGTCTAAAAACAAGTGAAATAGAAAAAATAAATAAGTTTGCACACCCTTCTACATGGCATTTAAAAATATATATATATTTTTTTTTTTATATAAAAGTACCCAGAAATGGTGAACCGCTCCTCACAGCAGACCAAATTAAGGAAATCACTTTATAATTAATCAGGATTCAGATCAGTCACCATAGACAGCAGCACACTGCAAGCTCTGACATCACTATGCAAGGCACAACGCCAAAGTCAAGCGAAGCTTCACCAAAATGAAAGCCTCCAAGTTCCGCATGTTTCCCTTGGGCATTTATGGTGCATTCATAACCAAGTGGGAAGGTTGTACTTGGCAGTTGAAGTCAAAAATACCAGTTAAGATGCATTCACGTGACTTGAACAGATTGGCTATTGCGTCAACCATAAACTAAAAGTACAGCTATCATGTTTGTAAACAAACAGAAAAATATTTATTTTTATGAATAGTGTTTGTTGAATTTATTTTCCCAAAATGCTGTTCGAGGTCAYTTCCTTAGTAGGTGACATCAGCATGTGGGAGAAGTCGGAGCTCAGGGATGATAGATGAGTTAACCACTAGTAATTACCAGTTGGAGGGGCGTGCGTTCAAGTGGATTCTTCACAGTTCTATGTGGGCTCCCGAGTKGCGCAGCGGTCTAAGGCACTCAGTRCTAGAGGCGGAACTACAGACCCTGGTTCAACCCTGAGCTSTATCACAACCCAGCCGTGATTGGAGTCCCATAGGGCAGAATTGGCCCAGCGTCGCCCGGGTTATGGTTTGGCCAGGGTAGGCCATCATTGTAAATAAGAATGTGTTCTTCACTGACTTGCCTAGTTAAAAAAAAAAACATCCTTCTGTCACCTGGCTATGAAGGCAGCATTACAGTGCCTATAGGAAGGATTCCAAGTATAGGCTAGGCTACGAGACATTTTACACTCATCCAAAAGGCTCCCTTTCATTTAGGAGTCCCTGCTTTAATTGTATTCCTTTTGTATGCTCAGAACACACAATGTAGGCTCATTGACAGTGCAAATACTACTGCAAATACTAAACATAAGTACGTTAACATTAAGCAGCTCACCTTGGAATTAGTAATACAGCCATACTAGCTAGCTGTGCAGGGCAGAATCTTTACAACACTCATTCACCAGAAACAAGCTACACTAGAAGTAGCATCGACACCCATCTATGGCTGCATATCCTAAAGCGATACCCTATTCCCAGTCGGGGGAATGTGTTGAGCAGGTACAACCAGCTATATCACATCTGTCTAACCAGCCCCCACTGACAAAGTGGTAAAAGTATTGGTCTTTCCAAAAAGGATAGAACTCTTCACATTTGGTTCCAAATACAAATGGAGTTTGTACCAACGCACATTATCAGATCTTAAATATGAAGTWGTTTTTTAGGAAGCACCCCAAAATAATAAAGCTCCATTGAACAGAACCTGCATCTGGAACAACCCACACTGGTGTTGCTGTGTGTAAGGCCATTTCATGCATCTCAGCACAAAGCAGACAGAAGGGACTTACAGAAGTTTACTGGCGGTGGCACTGAAAAAACCACACTGTCTACCAGAGGAATACGCATTTTCTGTTGTGGAATAAAAAGACAAATAACGTCACAAAAGTGAAATGAAACTAACCCAAGACGAACCTTGTGCAATATCTTAAAATGTCAAAGTAAATCCCATTTTGAATATCTCATTAAATCATGGCACAACTTCTAAGAGGCAAGTCAGTCTTAATGAGTCAGTCTTAATGAGTCAGTCTTAATGAGTCAGTCTTAATGAGTCAGTCTTAGCTTAGCCAGCGTGACACCATTTTCTTAGAACTCAAGACTTTTCTTTCCCTAATATAATATTGTTGTGTTGGGCCCAGTGAGGAGCAAGTAGCAAACAATACGGTTACATGTCTAAATCCAACAACCCTGATGTGCAGATGATTTTTTTTAAATGCCAGAGAATGTCTATTGTAGATCATTTGCATTAACTTCAAGAATACAGAGGAAGGAATGTCCATGCTACCCTCTCCCAACACAATATGTTAAGGCAGGTGCCTGGACTTTACGTCACAGAGTTGATTGTAAAAAAACGACTTAATAAAAATAATAAATCYTGGTTTTTCTCATGGGCATTCAGAAGACCATGTGGGTTGCCTATATCCAGCGCAACACCAAATGCTAAGTAGCAAGACCATCCGTCCTCCAATTGTTGGTCTTGCAGGCATGTGATATGTTGCGTGAAGTTCAGCTTTAAAACGAGTTGCCTGGTCTGTCGCGTAGCCTCTTCACGTCAGTGATAGGGCTGTTACACCAGGCACTAACTCATGCAACTCAACATATGCTTGTGCCGATAGCAGGCCAATAAACAGTAGGAATCACGAGACTACAAGGTTGGACAACAGAACATTGTCTTGAYTGAAACTTGAGTAAATATATTCCTCTGAGTTGCTGGAAGCTGTAGATCAGAGTTGTTCACCTCGTGTGGGAGTGAGGAGTCAATATGGGCAATTCCGCTAGCTTTCTCCGTGATAGTCTGAAGTACCTGCCACGAACAAGTCGTATGCCCTCAACCAGTTGTCCAGTTTCTCCTGTCTTTAGCAACCTCAATAACCTTCTCTAGGTCAGCAGTTCCAAATGGGAGGTCCACTAAGTTATTTTGCGCAAAGAAAATGTGTGCGCGAGACTGTGCGGAATGGTTGTTCAAGAACTTTGGGAACCGCTGCTCTAGGTCACAAATTACTAATACTCCTTGCTTCCTATCTGAATGCACAAGGCACCTTTGCAATGTCAAGTCATTGGATACGCACTAACTGTACACTAAGTGTAGCTTGTGTGCTCATCACTTACTCTTTGTAAACAGGAAGTGAACACTAATGAGTGATCTGATTGCTGAAGTGGGGTTGTGTGAAGGAGCGATATGTTCCCTGGGTGGAGAAGCAGCAACGGTCTAGTGTTTTGTCACACCTGATCAGGGGACATGTTGAAAGTATTTTGGCAGTACTTTCCCCAGGTGGCAAATTATAGTCTTCCGCGGCGATAGATAAGGCCTCTGGCTACACGTTTCACCTTTTTCTTCTTCAAATAACGCTATTAAGTTCGTCAAGAGCTGTAGAAGAATTGGCTTGGGGCTGTACAGTAACAGCAATCATAATAGGTAAACCCCTTATGCGGGTGGAAGAGGTGACAGCTGATCGTTAAGTAATACAGGTTCAGTCAGAACTCAGAGATTATTTCCATGTTTGTTCGCCAAGAATTGTTCATCAAGAAGAACACACTTGTGATGTAATTAAGTGTTGGTGCTACATTTTGGATAAACAACTTAGTTTACACAATGACAAAGAGTAGCAAGAGAGCTGCATGTGAAGTGTCGCCATACACCGCCGGCCTACTGGGAAAGCCATCTTTTCATGCTGTTCAGGATGGGGTAAAGCATCTGGTTTTACTTTGAGGGTAGCAGGCTCTACTTTGTCTTTGCCAATAAAAGCACAGACAGAAGATCTATTTTTGTTTTTTTCCCCTAAACTTCTGTACTCTGAGAATTTCAGTCTTTCTTGGTTGCCTTTGGCCTCAAGGAGCAGAAATGCGTACAAATCAGGTTACCGAGATATATTTAACGAAAAGCATTCTGCGTAACTGACAAATGCATGCATTTCTGGTCAAATTTGTAATATCAACCCACCCTGACCCTATTATAACAGACCAAAACACATTGCACACCTTCATTAATAACAAGTCCTTTTACTAATAACTGCACTGAATGTCAAATTCTCACCCAAATCTGTACTTGTACACTGTGCCTCATGTATTTAAAAAGGACTGAAATGGGGTAAGCGGAAAAATGGGGTAAGCGTAAGCCAGAGGGAGATTCCACCTTTCCTTTTAAATCCATGAAGGGAAGTGACCAAGTGTACACTTAGGGTAGAAGCGTAGGCCTATAGAATTGGGACATTGTAAAATGAATTTGCGATGGATTTCACTAAGTGTGGGTCTGTACTGTAAGCAAAGACTGTGGCAATACTAGTGAGTTATGTATTGTGTGTGATTTACTTTGTGTCAGAGATCACTTACCGTTTTTGGAAACCTCTTTGTTCCTCAAGTGAGGTGGAATGTAACGCCCTAGAAAAAGAAAAAAATGTAGGACTGTCAGTCTTCGTATCGAGAAACACACTGTATGGTAAAGCTATGAATATAAAGACCAACGGAATCGCCACAATGGGATACGCTGCATGCWAATCCTTGTTCTGGAAAATTGAAAAAATATCCAAATTGTCAAACAACAAGTGTCATTTTGCMACCTTTAGCTTACATGTTATCTGTACACGCTAACCCCTTAGGGCAGTGTTTCTAAAACTGTGGTGTCGTCTGGTTTGAAAATGGGGTCGCGAGAGAACCTGAGATCACGCCTAGATCATAGAATCTGAGTTACTTCAGTAAGCGGTTCTCTTCCTACAAATGTAGCTCTATCTTTTGAACGATTTAAGCTACAAAATATAATGACCCCATCGCTGAAAGATAAGACTCAGGAAAGGAGCCACCCAAGCGGCGCAGTAGTCTAAGGCACTGCACTGCAGTGTTAGCTGTGCCACTAGAGCTTCTGGGTTCGAGTCCAGGCTGYCGCAGCCAACCCCGAGAGCCATGGGGTGTCGCACAATTGGAGCAGCGTCGTTAGGGTTAGGGCAGGGATGTCCTTGTCCCATCGGGCACTAGCGCCTCCTGTGGCGGGTCAGGYGCAGAGCTCGCTGACAGTCGCCAGGTGTAAAATGTTTCCTCCCACACATCGGTGCGGCTGGCTTACGAGTTAAATAGACATTGTATCAAGAAGCAGTGCGGCTTGGTTGGGTTGTGTTTCAGAGGACGCATGGCTCTCAACCTTAGTCTTGTCTCATCGAGAGGGGAGAGGCTAACTACCAATTGGATACCACAAAATTGGGGAGAAAGTGGTAAAAAATAAAGACTCAGGAACACAAGTCTTCCGTTACCCTCCACAATGCTCACAAGCACGCAGGATTCATTACAACAGAGTGAACAAGAACAGGTACTAAATCAGACAAGGGGGAAAACATCAGTGACGACAATGTTCTTTTCTACATAAAGTACATACAAAAGGATTGCATGATGATCTTCTGAACATCACAATACCTTATCGATGCATTACAGTCACTTCAAACCATACTTCCTTCAGATTTACAGTTGAAAGTTTAAACTCAGTTTCACAATTCTTGACATTTAATCCTTGTAAAACTTGCCTGTCCTTGTAATCCTTGTAAAACTTGCCTGTCCTTGTAATCCTTGTAAAACTTGCCTGTTAAAGGAGGTTAAACTATTTTGATAAAATAACTCAATTATTGGTGGTCTTATGGTTGTGGAAGGCTTATATTTAGCCTAGGTGTAACTCACAAGCCCTGAATTCAGTAGATTATTGCTGACTGTTAGAAATGCTGTTTATTTGACCATTAAATTGTACAACCAAGCTTATTTAAAATTAGATATACAGTTGAAGTCAGAAGTTTACACACCTTAGCCAAATACATTTAAACTCAGTTTCACAATTCCTGACATTTAATCCTAGTAAAACTTGCCTGTCTTAGGTCAGTTAGGATCACCACTTTATTTTAAGAATGTGACATGTCAAAATAATAGTAGAGAATRATTTTCAGGCTTTGTTGCTTCAATATATCCACATMATTTCCCGTCCTCATGATGCCATCTATTTTGTGAAGTGCACCAGTCCCTCCTGCAGCAAAGCACCCATACAACATGATGCTGCKATCCCCGTGCTTCACGGTTGGGATGGTGTTCTTCGGCTTGCAAGCCTCCCCCTTTTTCCTCCAAACATAACAATGGTCATTAAGGCCAAACAGTAATATTTTTGTTTCATCAGACCAGAGGACATTTCTCCAAAAAGTACAATCTTTGTCCCCATGTGCAGTGGCAAACCGTAGTCTGGCTTTTTTAATGGCGGTTTTGGAACAGTGGCTTCTTCCTTGCTGAGCGGCCTGTCAGGTTATGTCCATATAGGACYCGTTTTACTGTGGATATAGATATTTTGTACCCGTTTCCTTCAGCATCTTCAGAATACCAAATCAAATGTATTTATATAGCCCTTCTTACATCAGCTGATATCTCAAAGTGCTGTACAGAAACCCAGTCTAAAACTCCAAACAGCAAGCAATGCAGGTGTACAAGCACGGTGGCTAGGAAAAACTCCCTAGAAAGGCCAAAACCTAGGAAGAAACCTAGAGAGGAACCAGGCTATGAGGGGTGGCCAGTCCTCTTCTGGCTGTGCCGGGTGGAGATTATAACAGAACATGGTCAAGATGTTCAAATGTTCATAAATGACCAGCATGGTCAATTAATAATATATTTTGCTGTTGTTCTGGGATTGATTTGCACTTTTCGCACCAAAGTATATTCATCTCTAGCAGACAGAACGCGTCTCCTTCCTGAGCGGTACGATGGCTGTGTGGTCCCATGGTGTTTATACTATACTTTACTATTGTTAGTACAGATGAACGTGGTACCTTCAGGCGTTTGGAAATTGCTCCCAAGGATGAACCAGACTTGTGGAGGTCTACAATTTTTTTTCTGAGGTCTTGGCTGATTTATTCTGATGTTCCCATGATGTAAAGCAAAGAGGCACTGAGTTTGAAGGTAGGTCTTGAAATACATCCACAGGTACACCTCCAATTGACTCAAATTATGTTAATTGGATTTCGATGCTTCTGATGGGAAAATCCAGATAATTGTCATAGCCTAAGCTTTTTAAAGGCACAGTCAACTCAATGTATGTAAACTTCTGACCCACTGGAATTGTGGTAGTGAATTATTAGTGAAATAATCTGTCTGTAAACAATTGTTGGRAAAATTACTTGTGTCGTGCACAAAGTAGATGTCCTAACTGACTTGCCAAAATTATAGTATGTTAACAAGAAATTTGTGGAGTRGTTGAAAAACGAGTTAATGACTCCAAACAAAGTTCATGTAAACTTCCGACTTCAACTGTAAATACTTTAACTGATTTGTAATACCTAGTTCCAATTTAAAAGAAGTTCAGATTGGCCGATGATCTTTTTTTTTTTTTTTTTACATGGTGGGGTGAGAATTGTATCAAAATGGGGTTGCAGGCCAAATAAAATTGTGAACCCCTGCCTTAGCAGTATGATCTAATAGATAATGTAATTATACACTAATAGCCGTACACAGAACAATTTCCTGTCATTGAATGCCCTATGAACATCTGTGCTCAAAGAGGAACACCACTTGAGACAAATATATTTATGTGAATACTTACGGCCAGTGCCTCCTCCCTGTCCGTCTGAGTTCAAGTCTAGGCCAGCAAGCTGAAAACACAAAATACTGTTAAGGCACACTTACCACAAGCACTGTATAACCAAAGTATAAATGAATGCTTACAAATCAGATAGAGCAAAGTGCCAAAAAGAGTCAGATCCTAGCACTGGCTGGAAAGGCAAAGTTTTCAGTATGAGAGAGCCTGTGGGTCAAGTAAATAAATAAAATGTTGACATCAAAGATAAATTGATTCTGAGTGTGCTAAAGGATCGATTCACAGCCAACGTTCTTGGCTTGAGTCCTAAGGTTATTAGTGAATAGACTAACGTTAACATCTAGCTAGCTACAGACAACATACAATCAAAAGGAGGTTAAATAACTAGTTAACTATGTTTTACATAACAAACCCAACATTAACTAGCCAATGGCATATTGGCTTCGTAATCGCAGTCTGRAGTAGGTTTTTTACTCTTCGTCCCCTACTGTACAGTAGACAAATTGTTATTTCCTGCGCCACGTTTCAAGACTCAGCAGTTAACGTTACTTTTACCGGCCGGTAGAATTTCATCAAGGTAACCAGCTAGCAAGTAAACTAAAGTTAGTTGAATATCAATTGGGAAGTAACTAACTACTTCACATGCTGACAAATCTAAGCTCCGTAGATAGCTACATTACTTAGCCAACGTTAGCTAAGGCCTAACAGAGCCTGGATAAATTGCCGTAAAATCATCAACTGCGCAATCGGTACCGGCCTCACGTGTAGGTAACCTTAGAATGGCTAGTGTTTGGTTAAAATTAACATTGTTTAAAGCTGCCAACTAGCTACTATGCCGTAATAGATAGCAAGTGTTCACGRCAATCTTTTTGAGACAAATAATTTGCTACCGTTTAGTTTGATCGGAACCGAATATTACTAGGCAGCATTCGCTAGCTCCGCCATGACCATCTAATTTCACCGGCGACACACACCAACCACCATTTTACCAGACACATCCACGCAGTTAGCTACGCGCTAGCTAACGTAGCTTGGCTCTACGGGCCACTTCAGCTTGCTAGCTTAGCATACACGTAGCAAGCTGACAGTGTTATTTTAGGTGTCTTAACTTGATATTTGTTCATTTTTTTATTTTACTAAATCGATAAAAAATGAAGTAGTCACTCACCTGCTGATCTAGACCGTGTKGATTATCGACGACCACATGACTCATAACTAAAGAGAATAGTGAGGATTATTTCTCAAGAGAAATGCTTTTCTTTGTTAGCAGGCTAAATTAGCTAGATAGTTTCTTTGTAGATCACAGAATTCGTCCTTGATTCCAGTCCGTTATATGTAGCTGACTTGATGTCCTTTCAGGCAATTAAACACATTTATTTTGTTAATAAATATTCCTTTCTGGCAGTTTCTACGTGGTTTCAAATTAAAGTACCAACTTCAGCTGTAACCGACACCTTCCACTGGCTTCTCCGTGGTGGAATGAAGCTAAACTACTCGCACAGGTACCGCGAGATATCACTAGAAMCCGCAACCTCCTCTTCTTCTTCGTTTGGGTTTAACGGCGGTAGGCATCTAACGTTACGATGCATTACCGCCACCTACTGTACTGGAGTGTGGGCCAGAGACAGGGAGAAACTAAATCCTGCCAGCCCGTTGCTCTTAAAAAAAGATAACAAAATATACATGTCTGCCCCTTAGTATCTATATTAAACTGCTCATGCCATTTCTGCACCATCACTGTCCATATCATACTTTTTGTCTCTGCCTTGCTCATTGAAACTACAACATCAACATCCCCACTACTAAGTGCTTGTTTAGCCAGTACATCAACTGCCTCGCTCCCCTCCACCCCCACATGGGCTGGGACCCAAGTAAATCGTATCTGTATACCCATCTGTCTAATCCTGCCATGAGTTTGTAGTACCTCATAAAGCAGGTATTGTGTGCTACGTGAGCTAAATAACTGCAGTCATCAACACTGCACATGAATCCGAGCAAATAAGTACTCTGTCAGGCTTGACTTCCTCACCCCACTGCAAGGCCAACAGTATGGCCATTAGCCTCCCGTGTATACAGCCAGAYGRTCTGTAATACGTTTCCTGACTGCTACCAAACATTCCTACACTACAAATGCTGWYCCAGTACGTCCTGTTCTTGGATGTTTTGAACCATCTGTGTTAATGGCCACAAAATCCTGATACACAKTATCCAGACGTCTATTAAACAAATCAGATGGATCAACACCCTCCCTATCTTTTTATAGTTTCTCCAACACTTCTAGATCACCTACTGGAGGTGGGAGTAGCCATGGTGGATTTATAGGAATAGCTACCATTGGACTAAACTCCCTACCATATAGTCCCATCTCCTTCGCCTGGGTATTACCCTCCCACCCAAAGCTTGTGTTCTGTCCTTGCTCATGTTCCCAGCATGCCTGTAAAATCCCTTTTGCAGGATGAGACACCACATGTCTCTGTAGGTTGACCCAATAATTAATTGCCAGCTGCTGTCTCCTAATCTGCAATGGCATATMCCCCATCTCCACCTGTAGTGCAGCCACTGGGGACGTCCGAAACTCCCCACTACATATTCTGAGTCCTTGCCCCTTTATGACATCTAGCCTTTCCAATCAGGTCCGGGCTGTCGAACCATACGCTATACTGCCATAGTCTATTACAGATCGGATCAATGCAACATACATGGTCCTCAATGAGGAACGCCCAGCCTCCCACTCCTTCCCCGTCAGACAGGATCAATGCAACATACATGGTCCTCAATGAGGAACGCCCAGCCCCCCACTCCTTTCCCCGTCAGACGGATAATGCAAATCACTGGTCCTCAATGAGGAAGCCAGCCCCCACTCTTCCCGTCAGACAGGATCAATGCACATACATGGTCCTCAATGAGGACGCAAGCCCTCCACTTCCTTCCCGTCAGACCCGGATAATGCAACATACATGGTCCTCATTGAGGAACGCCAGCCCCACTCCTTCTGCCAGACAGGATCAATGCAACATACAATGGTCCTCATGAGGAACGCCCAGCGCCTCACTCCTTCCCCGTAGAACCAGGATCAATGCAATACATGGTCTCAATGCGGAACGCCCGCCCACTCCTTCCTCAGACGGATGAATGCAACATACATGGTCCTCAATGAGGAACACCAGCCCCCATTCCTTCCCTGTCAGACCGGATCAATGAACAATACTGGGTCCTCATGAGGACGCCCAGCCCCACTCCTTCCCGTCAAGACAGGATCAATGCAACATACATGGTCCTCAAATGGGGTGGAACGCCCAGCCCCCCATCCTTCCCGCAGACAGGATCAATGCAAACATACATGGTCCTCATTGAGGAACGCCGCCCCCCTCCTTACCGTCAGACAGGATAATGTAACATACATGGTCTCACGAATGAACGCCGCCTCCCAACTCCTTCCCGTCAGACAGGATCAATGCAACATTACATGGTCCTCATTGAGGAACGCCAGCCCCACTCCTTCCTCGTCAGACAGATAAATGCACTAACAATGGTCCTCCAATGAGGAACGCCCAGCCTCGCTCTCTTCCCCGTCAGACAGGATCAATGCAACATTACATGGTCCTCAATGAGGAACACCAACACCCACTCTCTGCCAGACAGGATAATGCAACATACATGGTCTCATGAGGCAACGCCCAGCCCCATACTCCTTCCTGTCTCAGACCGGATCATGCAACATACAAGGTCCCATTGAGAAACGCCAGCCCCATCTTCACCCGTTACGACACGCGCATACATTTGTTCAACTTTTTTACACTTTCCCACCACTCTCTCAATGTGTTCTGCCCAGGTCAGTCTGGGGTCAAACTCTACCCCAAGGAACCTGAAGGCCCCCACCCTCTCCAAGTTTCTCCCATATAACCTCAAGCATACCTCATCTCCCACCTTCTTTTTGGTAAAGAACACTGTCTGAGTTTTCTCTATAAAGAACCTGAATCCTCACATTAATGCCCACTGCTCTAGCTCATCAATTGCTTCCTGTACCTTCATGACTATGTATGGCATGTGTCTTCCGCTCTTCCATAAGGCCCCATAATCTGCAAATTACGACCTCCCAATATCCGTCCGTACCTGAAAGTAATCATCATTGATCACGATTGAGAACAACAGAGGACTAAATACGCTCCCATGCGGTGTACCGTTATCCACCAGGTAGCTGCCTGATAGAGACTTCCCCACCCTCACCTGGATAGACCTTCCTAACAGGATATCCTTTATCCAGTTGTATGTTCTTCTTCCTACCCCCATAATATCAAGCTTGATTAACAACTCCTCCTTCCACATCATATCATATGGCTTCTCCACATAAAAAAAGACAGCTACAACAGACTCCTTGTTCACCTGAGCCTTCCTGACCTCTGCTTCTGAGCAAAGCACTGGGTCTATAGTTCCCCTTCCCTTCCTGAACCCACTCTGATGTGGTGATACTAGACCTCTGCTCTACAGGAACTAACTTAGCCTCCCCGTAATCATACATTCCATAATCTTACATACATGTGATGTTAAAGCCATTGGCCGATAGCTTGTTGGCCTCKTTGGGTACTTCCCTGGCTTCCTGATTGGTATCGCTACTGCCTCCTTCCAGCTGCCTGGTAGTTTACCCTCCTCCCACACTCTGCTGTACAACACCAATACCTTATCCAGTGCCTCATCACTAAGATGGGCCAACATAACATAGCACACCTCATATTTCCCACGTGAAGTTATCCCAGCCTTACTTATTGCCCTTTTCATCTCTGCCATGGTAAATGGTGCATTCAACACATACTTTACGTCCTCCCTCCTATCCAATACTCCAGGATGCTCCTCTTTCATGCTCTCTCTCCCCATCTGCCCCTCCTCTGCCAAATTTGCTGAGCTATGTACTTGGAGAAACGCTTTGGCCATCATCTCTTCCTTCTCCTCATCTGTTACTGCCACATCCTCCCCACTTGTCAACACTGGATAATCCCACTCCCTTCTGACACCACTCATCCTCTTAGTCATCCCCCACACTTCTCCGACAGGTGTCGCCCTTCCAATGGTATCACAGAACCGACGGCAACATGACCTCTTTGCCTAACGGATAGTTCTCCTCACCAGGGCCTGAGTCTGCTTATACTGAATGAGATGTTGAAAGTTAAGCATCCTTTTCAGTACTTTAAATGCCTTGTTCCTACTCCTCACCATTGCCCCACACTCCTCCATCCACCATGGGACTGCTTTCCTCCTCAGCCCTGAACTCTTAGGTATTGCCTCAGTAGCTGCCCCCACTTAAGCTGTTCTAACTCAGTTATTCATACTATCCACATCCCCTCTCATATCCACCTGAGCCATCACCTGCTCACTCAGCTCCTGAAACTGATCCAACTTTGCCCTTCCAAACACCCACCTGATTACTCCATCCACTAACACCTCCTTCTCCTTCTGGCCTACTGTCCATACTATGGGGTAATGAACACTCCCTACTGTCGACTCCCCCCATACCTCCCACTCACAGATTCCTGCCATCGCACTAGATACCAGAGTGAGGTCCAGAGTGAGGTCCTCTTTCTCTGTGGCAACATCAATCCTGGTCCCTCGGTCATCATTCAGGCACACCAGATCTTTAATTTCTTTCAGATTTTCAATCACCTGGTAATTTCCATCCATCCGTACTCCCCTGTATCTCTTGAACCTGTATATCCCTGGACCTGGACCACCCTCACTGCCTCATATGACACCATTCTCTCCACTCCCACTGCCTGCTTCATTGCCTCACACCCACCATATGCCACACTATGAGCACCCCCACAGCTGCAGCACGTTGGTTGTCCACCATACTCACACCTCCCATACTCATGCTGCCCTCCATACCTGGCACACCTCTTTTTCTCCTTACAGGCTGTTGCCACATGGCAGGTATAACATCTGTCATGGCAATTCTAATCAATAATGAGAGACAAGGTCAATCACCAATCAGGATATTACCTTATTCAAAACGTATTAATGAAGAGCAGGTCACACCACACACACACAAGTGAATGGAGTGAGTGCTGGTCGACCCAACACTCCTGAGTGTTGGACCGAGAGCCTCACCTTACAGAGGAATCCTGGTTCTTACATAGCAGACACTAAAGATGCTTAGTCATGGCTGGTTCCACCCCTCCCATGCAGATCGGGGGGCATCATAAGCCACCTCGGATTCATCTTGTGGTTATCTGCACCTGGTGTTGTTTTAACCCCCAACCTGGCTTAGTTTCTCAGATGCAAGAATGATTAGGAACAATGATGGATTGTTCTACTCCTAAACTAACGCTAGTAAAACCCATGTACTTGACCACACGCCCAGATTAGCTGCAGGGAGCTAGATTGGAAACCATCTGTTAGGAATTTTGTTAATAATAACTAAAACAATTTCTAGATTTAGATAAAACTATAACTAATTGAACTCTGCACGCCTAGTGAAAAGAGATTTGTGCTGTGGGTTATAAAGTAAGCAAAAAGGGTCGTTAAACTATGGTTGAACTGACCCAACTTAGCCCTGAGATGTTTAGATAAGGCAGTGAGTAACTTTTTAGGTCTTCCATTATCTTGAGTTGTCTGCTAAAGTGGTAATAAATTATAGTGAGCCTTCAGGAGAATAGATTATATTATGTGTCATGTGTGTGCGCTGGGAAGTTGGAATGAACTTTTGAATCTGTTTTATATTGGTCAGGAGGAGGAGATTTATTCTGTAACCTATGACGTCATATCTTGTATATAAACTGTTGTTTATGGTCAAATGGTAGCGTGCTCCATTTACAGTGCTTTCGGAAAGTATTCAGACCTCTTGACTTTTTCCACATTTTCTTACATTACAGCCTTATTCTGAAATTGATTCAATTGTTTTTTTCCCTCATCAATCTAAACACAATACGTGCCAGGTTTCCTCCAGACGTGACACTTGGCATTCAGGCCAAATAGTTTAATCTTGGTGTCATCAGACCCGAAAATCTTATTTTTCATGGTCTGTGAGTCCTTTAGGTGCCTTTTGGAAAACTCAAAATGGACTGTCATGTGCCTTTTACTGAGGAGTGGCTTCCGTCCGGCCACTGCCATAAAGGCCTGATTGGTGTAGTGCTACAGAGATGGTTGTACTTCTGGAAGGTTCTCCCATCTCCACAGAGGAACTCTGGAGCATTGTCAGAGTGACCAYCGGGTTCTTGGTCACCTCCCTGACCTTCTCCCCTGATTATTCAGTTTGGCCGGGCGGCCAGCTCTAGGAAAAGTCTTGGTGGTTCCAAACTTCTTCCATTTAAGAATGATGGAGGCCACTGTGTTCATGGGGACATTCAATGGTGCAGACTTTTTTGGTACCCTTCCCCAGATCTGTGCTTCAACACCATCCTGTCTCAGAGTTCTATGGACAATTCCTTCGACCTCATGGCTTAGTTTTTGCTCTGACATGCACTGTCAACTGTGAGACCTTATATAGACAGGTGTGCCTTTCCAAATCATGTCCAATCAATTGAATTTACCACAGGTGGACTCCAATCAAGTTGTAGAAACATCTCAAGGATGATCAATGGAAACAGGATGCACCTGACCTCAATTTCTAGTGTCATAGCAAAGGGTCTGAATACTTATGTAAAATAAAATATTTTACAAAAAGGCTCTGTGCTGTTATCCTCAAAAGGAGGGGTTTGAAAGTTAATGAAAACATGATTTTGACCCCTATCTTTTTTTGTTTGCAAAAATTTCCAAAAATATTTTTTCACTTTGCCATTATGGGGTATTGTGATGTCATTATGGGGTATTGTGTGTAGATTGATGAGGATTTGTATTTATTTAATCCATTTTAGAATAAGGTTGTAACATAACAAAATATGGAAAAAGTTAAGGGGTCTGAATAGTTTCTGAATGCACTGTATATCCTATGGTTACTTTATTTGGCAGTACCCTGTCCTTGAAGTGTAACAGAATAGACAGCTATCTACCCTAACTCCACCCCTAACTCCACCCCTTGTTGCTAGCAATCTTTGAACATTCACCAGAACGCCTCCTCTCAAATTGTTACTTAACTCTTTAATACTAACACTCACAGGCACTCCTGTTATCACCCCTTTAATCCTCTGCTACCCTGTTTGATCAGTCCAGCTGCTCGACACCACCCCTGTTATCACCCCTTTAATCCACTGCTTCCCTTTTTGATCAGTCCAGCTGCTCGACACCACCCCTGTTATCACCCCTTTAATCCACTGCTTCTCTGTTTGATCAGTCCAGCTGCTCGACACCACCCCTGTTATCACCCCTTTAATCCACTGCTTCTCTGTTTGATCAGTCCAGCTGCTTGACACCACCCCTGTTATCACCCCTTTAATCCACTGCTTCCCTGTTTGATCAGTCCAGCTGCTCCACATCACCTTACACCACCCGATTTGCTCCACTCTGAGATCTTATTCCCTCTGCGCCATTTCCCCCCTTTTTCTCCCCAATTTCAATCTTGTCTCATCACTACAATTCCCCATCGGGCTCGGGAGGCGAAGTTTGAGTAATGAGTCCTCCGAAACATGACCCGACCAAACATGATCCGCTTAACCTGGAAGCCAGCCGCAACAATGTGTCGGAGGAAACCCTGTTTAACTGACTACCGAGGTCAGCCAAGTAAAGCCCCCCCGGCCAAACCCTCCCCTAAGCCGGACGATGCTGGGCCAATTGTGCGCCGCCCTAAGGGACCCCGATCACGGCCGGTTGTGATACAGCCTGGGATTGAATCCAGGTCTGTAGTGACGCCTCTAGTACTGCGACGCAGTGCCTTTGACCGCTGCGGCACCCGGAAGGCCCCCAGTCAACTCTTTTATCACAGTGTGACAAACTTATCGGACACATCGCCCCAACTCCCCCTTCCTCCCTTAACTTCAGAATCACTTTTTCCTCCTCCTCCCCTTGCCACTTATCTTGCCCTTCCTCTGTACTATCTACCTCCAAACTGCCACTGGTGTTGGAAACTATGTTGCTCTTCTCAAACTTCCTTTTCTGCGTCCTCTCTGCCTCCATAGACCTCTCGCTCCCCTTCAAACCCCTACTCCCTTTCTCTCCCGCTTTCTTACTCCCCCCTTTATTTGTACCACTATGCTCCATACTTGCATCACTTTCTTGTTCATCAATATCTCCTACCACCTCTGACCAAGTYACAGCACAGCCGCACCGAACCGTCGCCACAGTGAGTAAAATGTTATTGTTTGTTTATCAATGATTGACACCAGAGCTCCAATCAACCCACGTCCCAACAACCTTTTTCGGTCCCGGCCACCCTAACCTGTAGCCTTCTTCTTCCGTGGTATCATGGCGTTCGCACATTTTGTTTGTGCATGCCGCCAGCTACTGTGCGGGAGTGTGTGGTCGATCATGTTACATTTTGTGATGCAAAAATAAAAAGCAAGAGGGAAAGGGAAAACAGTTTGCACCACCAGCTACACCAACTAGTAACCGACAACAAACCCTACACCATACCACTATTACATACCACAGCTAAGCCCTACACCATACCACTATTACATTACCACCAGCTAACCCTACACCATACACTATTACATACCACCAGCTAACCCTACACCATACCACTATTACATACCACCAGCTAACCCTACCCCTACCACTACTATGTACGACCAACAAAACCTACACCATACCACTATTACATACCACCAGCTAACCCTAACACCATACCATACTATGTACCACCAACAAACCCTACACCATACCACTATTACATACCACCAACTAACCTTACACACACCACTACTATGTACCACCAACAAACCCTACACCATACCACTATTACATCATTACCACCAGTACTACACCATAACCACTAATTACATACCACCAGCTAACCCTACACCATACCACTATTACATACCACCAGCTAACCCTACCCCATACCACTACTATGTACGACCAACAAACCTACCACCATACCACTATTACATACACCAGCTAACCCTACACCATACCACTACTATGTACCACCAACAAACCCTACACCATACCACTATTACATACCACCAACTAACCTTACACCACACCACTACTATGTACCACCAACAACCCTACACCATACCACTATTACATTACCATCAACTAACCCTACACCATACCACTATTACATACCACCAACTGACCATACTACTATTACATACCACCAACTAACCCTACCCATACCACTATTACTACCACCAACTAACCCTACACCATACTACTATTACATACCACCAACTGAACCATACTACTATTACATACCACCAAACTAACCCTACCCCATACACTATACATACCACCAACTAACCCTACACCATACCACTGTTACATACCACCAACTAACCTACCCATACCACTATACATCCACCACTACCTTACACCATACCATATATACACCACCAACTAACCTTACACCACATTACACACATAACTAACTTACACCACATCACTATACCACACACTATTACAACACTATAATACCAACAACTAACCACACAACCACATACATACCACCAACTAACCCTTACACAAGAGTTTGCACACAGTAACCTTACACCACTATTACACACCACCAACTAACCCTACACCACATCACTATTACATACCACAACTAACCCTACCCCATACCACTATTACAATACCACCAACTAACCTACACCTACATCATACATACCACCACTGACCTACATACACTATACTACCACAACTATCTACCCATACCACATCAACATACATACTCTACACAACTTTTAATAACCAACTAACCTACACCCCACCACTATTACATACCACCAAATAACCCTACACCACTATTACACACCACCAACTAACCACTACACCCCACACTATTACATACCACCAAATCAACCTACACCATACCACTATACATACCACCAACAACCCTACACCCACTATTACACACCACCAACTAACACCACACCTCACACTATTAAGCATACCACCCAAATAATACCACCAAATAACCCTACACCATACCACTATATTGTGACGACCCTGCCACTCTGTCTGCCGGATTCTTTCTCTTTGCTCTTGTTTTCCTTAATAGGATGTCGGTGGGCAGAGCCAGGAGGGTCGTGAACGAAATGGGACACACCTGGGCTCGGGTGTGTCCCAGGATAAATGCACCTCTTCCCCATTCATTGAGTAGACTCTCTCCAGGCAGACACTGATAGATTTTTGTTGTGGCATTTTTGTGGCCTATTGTTTGTTTGCTTTGGCACCTTTCAACACCCCGCATTATCACATTTATGCATGCAAACATTCACTTACACTACTGATTACAGACACCATTGTTAATTATATTTAGTTTACTTTATTTAATAAATACATTTTGTTATTCCTTGTCTCCACATCGTCTCACTTTTGTTACGAACTTTGAGCTGGTTCGTGACAATATTAACCTAACTAATCCTACACCATACCACTATTACATASCACAAACTGACCAAACACCACACCACTATTACATACCACCAACTAACCCTACATGATACAACTATATTAACCTAACTAACCCTACACAATACCACTATATTAACTTAACTATATCATGACACAAGGCGAGACCCAGATGCAGACACAAGAGGCAGATGGTTGGAGTTTAAGATGTTAAATAATCCAAAAAGGAATAGGCAAGAGAATGGTCGTGGACAGGCAAAAGGTCAAAACCAGTTCAGAGTCCAGGAGGTACAGAGTGACAGACAGGCTCGAGGTCAAGGCTGGCAGATTTGTTAGGCAGGCAGGTACAGAGTCCARAAACAGGTCAAAACCGGGAGGACTCGAAAAAGGAGAATAGCAAAGGCAGGAGAACGGGAAAAACCACTGGTTGACTTGGAAACATACAAGACGAACTGGCACAGAGAGACAGGAAACACAGGGATAAATACACTGGGGGAAACAATCTACACCTGGAGGGGGTGGAGACAATTACAAGGACAGGTGAAACAGACCAGGGTGTGACAAAGTAACCCTACACCATACCACTATATTAACCTAACTAACCCTACACCAGGCTGACGGCCCGGGACGCTTTCATTCAACACACCTTGTAACTCTTCTGGAAAAACTTTGGACACCCAAGTACATCTCTGCAGCTGCCACCACAACATCTATTTTCTATTTACTTTCCATTTCTGTGKAACAGTTGATAACCATGGCAATRAATGCTAAGAAGCCAACCCTGCTGRAACACAAATTCGTATCACTCTGTATTGGCCTAGGCCTACTACTCACCCTCTACTCATCATCCTCTACTCTCTTCACTACCTTAGCATACAACACCTTCTATTTTACTCTGACAACCTCAACCTGTCTCTCTCGCACCGGGCAACATGGATACCCCCACAATTGACACACACAGGTTTTTCCACCTTTGTCCCATGCCCTTCTGAACACTTCCCACATCTGGGAATCTCAGAAAATAATCACAAGTCCACTTCGATCTACATTCACCAATTTAACAATGAGACTACATATGGGTCAGCCAAAAGGCAGGCCTCCACTTTCTCCACTCCCGCTGGGCCAGAATTGTCCTTTGCATGACCATTGGGGCGAGGCTCGGACTCTGAGGTCTTTACCACATCTGCACCCTCACTTTCGTCAGGTTTCTGAGCCATCCGCTGTATTGTTTGCACAATACACACTGATGGCCTTTCTCCAATACCCAACTTCTGTTCCTTAGCTCAATTTACTAGTCTGGCTATCTCTCGCCTCTCCATGCTTGCAAAACGTGGGCTATTCAGCATCTGAGAGTAGCATTCATAAGCATTCYGGTTTCTGGAAGTGACGTCAGCCAGTCCCGCCAACCCGCAACCTTTTGCGTGGAAATATAAGTCTACCTTATCTGCTTTTTGCTCAGGTGAAGTSCGTATCGTAGTTAAGTAAATAATATAATTGCAAAAAATRTAAGGTAGTAAACATTTATTAAGATAGGAAATAAGGAAAGGAAGCAAGACCKTTTGCCACTTTGGCTGTATCTCAATCATATACGATACCTCAGTGAACTCAATCAATAATCTGAAAGGGCTCCTTTCCTTGTATCCTTCATCTGCAATTCAACACTGATCTGTAAGTGTTTGACAGGTTTAATCGTACCTTTAGTAGGTTCCCCCATAGTACCCTGTCAGATCAGTACAGATAAGGAGAGRAGGAAAAAAGGCAAGAGGCTATGTAGCTTACATGGTCAAATGCGCTCTGCAGACCTCTCTCTCTCTGCCTCTTCATTGCTATCTCTCTTTGCTTCTCCCCTGTTCCTTCCAGTTCCTACCTCCCYTCTATCTAGCTCAGTGATGAAGGAAAGGAGATAAGGAAAGGATCAAGGAAGCCATTTACAGTACTGAGACACAGCTCTGCCAGTGACCCTGCCCAGTAGGCCACAATCCCAGTCGTTTGGCCAAGGTGGAGCATATATGGGAGAGATCAGGTGAATCAGAGGTAATTGGCTATATGGCAGAGCTTGGCTGTGGAAGAKTTATGTAATAGCAAGCCACAGGGAGGAAGGGAAGTAGCGGGAGTTGGGAAGAAAGAATTATTGACCGTGTACCTTTGCTCAGTTGTTGTATGCATCAACCAATGGTTGCGTGCCACGCCATCGACTCTGCAGTCAGGCACCAGATTGCTATGACACATGATGTGGTTAGCTGATWYGTCAAGTACCTATCCAGGTGTTGTAAGATCTGGCAKGGGTCAGCAACGTCTGAGCAAGGGAACACAATGCTAGACACACTATAAGGCCTCATAGTGAGTGAGACATCCCTGAACTTGACATCCCTGGATGCACCCTGCTCTGTGTGACCACTGTGTGTGTGGAGGGGTTTTGGGGTTAAAGTTAGGGTTATAGGGAAAATAGGATTTTGAATGGGACTGAATTTTGTCAACTCACAGGGTTAGTTGTACAAGACAGTGTGTGTAGGGAAGCTTTATAAAACACAAATACATTTACATTTAAGTCATTTAGCAGACGCTCTTATCCAGAGCGACTTACAAATTGGATGTCTGCTAACGATTTGCTGTCATCTGCTGAACAATCAGATTTACAGCAGAAAAAAATCACGTGCCTACAGTTCCCATCAGACCCATGGTCTATCTCACCGGAAGAAATCGTCTAGCTCAACCTTACACTTCCTCTTTCCGTCATCGGAGTTTAGGTAGGAGAATGTTGATTTTATTCTCTTCACTGAATCCGAGTTAAATCTTGTATAATATACTATCATCCACTCGAAAAAAAMCTTTGAAAACGTATAATAGACACTGTTAACTATAGTCGTTGTATCATTGAAGCGACAAAATTAGATTTTTAATGCGTTTTACATCTTAAGATGATTGTGGTGTGTATATGGGTGCGCAGTGACATGGGCTCCTTCCTCTTGATGAAGCAGTAATCACTCGCTGCCGGTTGCCCGGTTTTCTGGTTCTGTTATTTKTTCAGACGTTCCGTATTTATTATCCACGAGCGTAGAGCCATCTACAGCCATTGCTGTATATATTTTTGTATTTTTTACCCAGTATTTATTTTCACGGTTAGTTTCTAGTTGTGTAGTGAGTCGACACTGAACATTAAGGGGTAACGTTAGCTAGCTAGCGTCGGCTAGCTAACGTTAGTTGACTGACAACTTTACAACCACATGCAAGTATTGTCCATTAAGTCATTTATAAGTTAACAATTCCCCCTTCTTGCAGAGAAGGATTCTTACTTGATATCATGGTTGGTTAGGCAGCTARYTAAGTAACGGGTATATAACTAAACGTCARCTGCCAATGGCAGGTATATGTAGCGAAATTGTGTGTACTCAACGTTACACATGCATTCATGAACGTATCCCTCCACCTTTTACACCGCTGATACTGTTATTATCTATGCATAGTCACTAACTCCATGTACAYATTACCTCAACTAACCGCCCCCCGCACATCGACTATACCGGTACCCCCAGTATATAGTCTCGCTATTGTTAATTTACTACTGTTCTTTAATTACTTTGATATTTTATTAATTATTTGTATTTTTTTTAAAACTGCATCGTTGGTTAGGGGCTTGTAAGTAAGCGTTTCACAAAGGTCTACACCTGTTGTATTTGGTGCATGTGACTAAGAGTTGATGTAATGTTGTCAAGTGTCTCTTGAACTGTTGAACTAGGTATACTTTGATCCTGGCTGTAACTGAATTCTCATTTTGTTTCCAGTCACAATGGGCCGTGTTATCAGGGGACAGAGGAAAGGTGCTGGCTCTGTGTTCAAAGCCCACGTGAAGCACAGAAAAGGTGCCGCTAAACTCAGACACATTGACTTTGCTGAACGTCATGGTTACATCAAGGGAATTGTGAAGGTAATGCTCTCAAAATATACATTTTTCATGTTGCTGAAATATAGTTTTCTACAACGTCCCAAGTTGAGTTTGCCATGCATTGTTTTAAGAAGTTTTGTTTAAAACTATCTGCTTTGGACCTGACTTGACCGTTGTCTCCCTCAGGATATCATCCACGACCCAGGCCGTGGTGCTCCCCTGGCCAAGGTAGCTTTCCGTGACCCCTACCGATTCAAGAAGAGGACGGAGCTGTTTATTGCTGCAGAGGGCATCCACACCGGACAGTTMATCTACTGTGGCAAGAAAGGTGAGGAATGGAACTGGACATGGGGTTGATTACCTGTAGTCTGCTTAGTGTGTGTCAAACACAGCAGTTGTCACCTCATCTAGGATATGTTTTGAACTATCTAAAATACCTTGTTACCTTAATAACAATACCCTGGTCAGCTGAACATAAGTCATGTCCTGCCCTTGGACACTTTAACCCCCTAACGTCAACGTCCTAGCCCCCGCAGAAATCTAATTGGCATTTTAAAAAATCAGATCAAAATCCATCTTTTTTTGGGGTGGGCTGCATCTCAATCAACCGCATGCGGCATTTTGCATCTGCAGTGGAAGATGGCAGTGCTACAGCAGTGTTTGTCAGACCATGAGATCTTGAAAACATCTGTAGCGTCTTAATGGTTTGGCCTCTACGACTCCCACAAGSGTCACTGGACCTGTCTGAAGTCRGTACTACCGATTTGCCAACTATTGTCTGTAGGGTCCAAATGGTTTAAGCTACACATTGTGACCCCTCTAAAGTTAATCTCACAAATATATGTTGTTATGCTCTAGGACTGTCACATCGTGTCTGAAGGTAGCCTGGTACCCGTTTAGAAAAGTAGCTTAGTGCCTAAAATAATTTCCTGATCTTATCTCTATAGGAAAGATAAAACAAACTTTCTTTCTTCTTTAATGTATGGATCTATTAATTCAATGTGCTTCTATAGGTTAATTGCAGTAAGGCCAAATTGAATGTTTAAACAAATATATATATTCTAAACAAACTTTGTCCTAAAATTGAATTGCTAAATGTTTGTATGAATATCTGAAAACAATTCCATATGCTAGMTTACACTCAAGGATTAATAACAATTATCTCTCAGCTCAGCTGAACATTGGTAATGTCTTGCCCGTGGGCACCATGCCTGAGGGAACCATCATCTGCTGTCTGGAGGAGAAGCCTGGTGACAGGGGCAAGCTGGCCAGGGCGTCTGGGAACTACGCCACGGTCATCTCCCACAACCCAGAGACCAAGAAGTCCAGGGTCAAGCTGCCCTCTGGCTCCAAGAAGGTCATCGCCTCCGCAAACAGAGCCGTTGTTGGTAAGAACATGAGATGTTTTGCTTTGTGTATCTGAAGGTTTGAGTTTTTCCTAATTAATGGTGAGGTGGATGTATTTCAGCATACTAGGCTCATTCTACTTAATTTCGTTATCAAGTCCTGTCAGCTGTTGTCAAACGTGTCGGWCTCAGAAGATGATTCTATGCGTCAGTGTGCAGTGAATTCTACTAGAAGAAAAGCTGGAATGAGTAGGACATCCTGGCATTTAAAGCATACTTAATTTTCATAATGTAAAACTGTTTTCGCTACCCAAAATGCCTTTTTAGAAATGCAAGTACAGATATTGGGACACTGCCACTTTCTCATAAGGGTCCAATTTACAAATGTTTGTAAAATTTAACCCCCTTGTCTTGATTAGAGGGAATCTGCTGCACATGTATTTGGACAGTTTTGCCAGAGAACAGGAAAACTAAAAAGCGTTTACTGCCATTCAGAATATGGGTCCTACCAGTCATGCCATGTGACATGGTTGCTTTCAGAACATATTGGCTGGTTAGGTAATCCTGTGCTACTGTCCACCGGAGTAATGGTTCTCTCGTCAACAGGTGTGGTTGCTGGAGGTGGACGTATTGACAAGCCCATCCTGAAGGCCGGTCGTGCCTACCACAAGTACAAGGCCAAGAGGAACTCATGGCCACGTGTCCGTGGTGTGGCCATGAACGTAAGTGGACATCTCTTCTGCATATTAGTTTATTTTGGGTAGGTTCATGTAAAACTTTAAGGTTAGATTTGGAAGTTCTACTTCAAGCAGTTTTCCAGAGATGGTGTCTTTCTCTGCACCTGATGTACCTCAGGTTTGTAGATGGCCCTACTAGGCTTGGGAGGTATCCAGGTTGTCAAACCGATATTTGGTAATACCGGCACTGAACACCGCCTCTGTAATCTGAAGGTTAGCAATGCTAACAAGTACATGTAAAATCCAATGCTAAGGAGCGGATTGCCAACATTTTATAGTCGTGACAAACTATTTGCAGGACAGACATCCAAATGCTACAGTTAACTGCATGTACAAAACAAACAGCCATGCTCTTGATCCAGGAGGGGATTCTCACCACATAGCTAGATACTAAATAAGCAAACCCAATGCACAGACGTTAACTTAAAGCGGCAATTGCCACASCTTGTTTGGTAAAAAGCTGAGGCTTGTGATTTACCATGGCTAAGCCCCAACTACTATAAATGCTGTTGGTTACATTTTTCATGTTGGGGCATAGAATTCATTCTTAGAACAGCTTGGCTGACTTTTTTCCCCTTTTCCCCCCTCTAGCCTGTTGAGCATCCCTTCGGTGGTGGTAACCACCAGCATATTGGAAAACCCTCAACTATCAGGAGGGACGCACCTGCTGGTCGCAAGGTCGGTCTCATTGCTGCCCGTCGTACAGGCAGACTGCGTGGAACAAAGACTGTCTCAGAGAAGGAGAACTAGCTGTCTTGATAATAAAATATGTTCCAAGGAAGCTAACCTGTGTTGACTCCATTTGTTAGGTTAGTGGTCCAGTGGAGTTTGAACCTAGAGGACTCGCTAACTGGTGAAATTGGGTTGGAGCAGACTAATCAAACACTGCATATTTCAGTGTTGCACCACAATGTCAAATCTAAATGGGGCCTCATCACCTGAACACTTTGGCTGGTTCCTGACTCATTTACAAATACTGATGTGCCTAGTTAAAAGGTTAAATAAATACATGGTTATTCAGTATTGTATGGCCAGAATATGGGAATCACAGAACTGAAATATACTAGTGATCTACTGCAAAGCATGGAATCAGGATGATCATTTGACTTAGAGCTATCCACAAGTATGGGCACATTTACAGACCAAGTCTATTGCAAGCAGTAGCCTACATGAGATAATCCAAAAAGTTAATGTACATAGACATTTTTACCAAGTCGGTTACATGAATACAATATTCCATGTTTATTTGCTTAGGGCACAATGCTTTTATATTTCTGTGCACAAAAAACCTCAGTGAAAGTTCAGTTCACATTGCGACTGTAGCTCCAGAATTCAACATCACACCATGGCCAAAACAAAAGTCGGCAAAAAACAGGGTGCCGAACTCTGTACAGTCAATACCTTTAAAAATAAGACAAGGACAAATGTTCATAAATCAAATTCTATTCTTTGTGTGAAATACAAAATAAATTCTATAAAATAAGAGCAAAGTATTATGGTGGGCAGAATATTTGGTATTTTAGACAAATCCCCAAAATACACACATTCAAGTTAGCAATTAAATAGTTTTAAATCCTAAAGAATTACTTAGCCCATGTTGCAACACGACTAACCAGCCGCTGCGGCCCAGGATCAGTGACCTTCCCAGGCTGGTCCATAGTGGACCAGCCTGGTGAGCTCCATGGAAGAGGTCAGGTGTTTGTCTAAGACTATTCTCTACCGAAGAGAGACAGAGACAAATCAGGTTTCATACATGGTGTTTCTCTTTCTCAAAAATGGACTGGCAAATGTTTAGTTGGATTATAATAATGTGCAATTGAAAAACCACTTTTTGCATTGGGTCAAAATACCACCCTCAATGTACAAGGGGAAGATTAGAGAAAAAAGCCAAAAGGAATTGTCCTCTGTAGCTGTGGATTAAGGACAGATGTTATCACATATCTTCCCTTGAGCTACACTATTCTGGTGAGAAGCCATGCTAAACGTTACAGCATATTAACTAGAGCTTCCAAAAGGATTTGAATTACCCCAACAACAAAAAAGGCAACGAGTTCCAGAACAATGTTGCATCACCATTTTTTCACATCAACCAAAACACCGTAAAAGTTCACCCAACCATTCCACGTCTCACTAAAACCCACCCCAGCTCGTCAGTTGATTTGGCATGGGTCACGAGGTTGCCAAGGAGCTTACTAATAATGTGTCCTCCTAAAGGTGAATGACCGGTAACCGTCCGATGGCAGACCAAATATCACTGCTGAGCGGTGAGGGTGACGAAACAAAAATGAGCTTTTTTTTTGTTCTTTTTTTTCTTATGTCATCCATTTTTGTTTCTCGCAAGATCTCTCCCAACAGCAAATCTGACAAAGTTATGCTGTTGGGGGGGGGGGTTCAATTTAACAGTCAAAACATAAACACACTATGTACACCTTTTTGTCATGTTGACAAGCATCGTCAGGCCTGGATATTCTATGTTCATTACAACACTATCCCCTCTGCAGTCCACAGCCCCCAGGCTCCAGTATGCAGAACCCAGGGGAGAGCACCCCCCCAGGCAGGCAGCACAGTAGCATGAGACTCGAGGGGGCCTGGAGAGGAGCTGTGAAGCCTGGCCCTGCCCTGGAGACCCCAAAGAGAGAGAGAGAGTCCCGATCAGGAGCTTGGTCGGTCACCTGGAGGGGAGAGGAAAGAGAGCAGGAGGCTGGAGGTACAGCAGGGGGGAGTGCTGGTGTTATTCCTTAGGTGAGGTAGGGGCCGTGGAGGTGGAGGGGACCTCCTCAGTGCTCTCCCAGTTTTCTTGTGCTCTTGGGCCGGGGCCGGGGTCAGGGCCTGGGGTAGAAGGGGCAGGGCCAGGGCGCTGGGGGTTGTTCATGAGCTGGGCAGCGGGGCCTGTGTATAGCTGTCCGTGGGGGGGGTTGTTCTGCGGGGGGAATGAGAAAACAAAACCAGGTTTTTAGTGAAACTACTGATGTGCGATGGAACTTCTGACAAAATGTCTGTCATGACCAGCATGTCGGTCCTTCATTCGTTTAGAAGCCTCCGTTTACAGGGWTAGTAAACAGTCACAGGATAATGCTGCCTCTACAGTATAGTTTCTATGTACCTGCTGAAACTGTGTGGTCGTCCCAGGAGATGAGTGTGGGTAGAGGGAGGTGTCCTCTGGAGGGGAGGTGTCCTGATCTTCAGAGGCTTCCTGGCCATCGGGCTCCTGGGAAATGAAGTCCAAGATTAGCACCATTTTCATTCCCAATGCATTTTTTTCAACCTAACATTTATAACCAACTCAAACCTACTGACCTAATAGCATACCAAAGTCTCTTAATATGAACATTAGCCTATTTTAACTGAATGAGATGGAAGCGAGTGACACGCTGTGTAGGAATGTGACGGCCTTGGATGTTGTAATATCAACTGAGGGAGGTTTAAATATAAATTCAACTTTATTATGCGAGTGGGTATTATTCTCCACAGCGTGGTGGAAGACATGCTCTACTGAGATCATGTTTCCGTATACACTACATGACCAAAAGTATGGACAATGGACACCTGCTCGTCAAACGTCTCATTCCAAAATCACGGGCATTAATATGGAGTTGGTCGCCCCTTTGCTGCTAGAACAGCCTCCACTCTTCTGGGAAGTAATTAATATGGAGTTGGTCCCCCCTTTGCTGCTAGAACAGCCTCCACTCTTCAGGGAAGTCATTAATATGGAGTTGGTCCCCCCTTTGCTGCTAGAACAGCCTCCACTCTTCAGGGAAGAGCATTAGTGAGGTCGGGCACTGATGTTGGGCGCAGTCAGCGTTCCAATTCATCCCAAAGGTGTTCGATGAGGTTGAGGTTAGGGCTCTGTGAAGGCCAGTCAATTTCTTCCACATTGAAAAACAAATTCTGTATGGACCTCGCTTTGTGCACGGGGGCATTGTCATGCTGAAACAGAAAAAGGCCTTCCCCAAACTGTTGCCACAAAGTTGGAAGCGCAGAATCGTCTAGGATGTCATTGTATGCTGTAGTGTTGAGTTCCCTTCACTGGAACTAAGGAGCCGATCCCAAACCATGAAAAACATCCCCAGACCATTATTCCTCCTCCACCCAACTTTACAGTTGGCACCAGCCATTTGGGCAGGTAGCGTTCGCGTGGCATCCGTCAAAACCAAAAAGTGATTAATCACTCCAGAGAACGCGTTTCCACTACTCCAGCCAACGCTTAAGCCAATGGCGGCGAGTTTTACACCACTCCAGCCGACGCTTGGCATTGCGCATGGTGATCTTAGGCTTGTGTGCGGCTGCTCGGCCATGGAAACCCATTTCATGAAGCTCCCGATGAACAGTTCTAGTGCCGACGTTGCTTCCAGAAGCAGTTTGGAACTTGGTAGTGAGTGTTGCAACCGAGGACAGACGATTTTTACGCACTTTAGCACTCGGCGGTCCCGTTCAGTGAGCTTGTGTGGCCTACCACTTTGCGGCTGAGCCTTTGTTGCTGCTAGACGTTTCCACTTCACAATAACAGCCTTTACAAATTAACATGGGCAGCTCTAGCAGGGCAGAAATTTGACGAACTGACTTGTTGGAAAGGTGGCATCCTATGTCGTTGAAGGTCACTGAGCTCTTCAGTAAGGCAATTCTTCTGCCAATAATTGTCTATAGAGGTTGCATGGCCGTTTGCTCAATTTTATACACCTGTCAGCAACGAGTGTGGCTGAAATAGCCAATTCCACTATTTTAAAGGGGTGTCCACATACTTTTGTATATATAGTGTAACATCTAAGGGACGGGGCCAAATACTTTCTTAAAAGGTTGATATGGGCTAATTTGCTAGGGCTAATACTAGATGGAAATGCAGTTTTTCTCCAGTTCAGAGAAAAACAGAGGGATTTCTACTTTGTGTTCAATCCATGATAGTTCCATGGCGGTTATGCAGCGTTACCTTTTTAGACTGGCATCTTTGTGCTGGGACAACTGGCCGTGTGTCTGTATGAGTCGGTCTGCTCATAAAGACAGAGACTGACAACATCTAGAACACATTACAACATGTGACCAGACCAACTACAAGACAGCTTGTGTGTTAGATTCATGATAACACAAGCCTATCGTAAACCTACAATAACCTGTGGGTAAAGTAGGTGCTGCCTATTGTCAATTAACGTAGTGGTCCTAAGACATCTAGCTGTTCTTTCTCTCCAGATATTGTTAAATAATTGGTTTTACGGGTAGTTACAATTATAACTATTCAAGGTGATGTCTCCGATTGAAACGATCAATAACACGTCGTGACCTAGTCCTGTTGACTAGAAATATATTATGAACACATGCAATTTAAAATGGCTGACACACAAACCACAGGTTTCCCCTATGTACCAACCTAGTGTCAACACAACAACATCACATGAACACACCAATAAGTACACTACACATAAAACACTAGGCTAGCACTTCATCATCCACTATTGCCATGGCTAAGAGTTTTAGATCAGTTCTGTTACCATAGTTTGAGTTTGCTTTGGGGAGGTGGAACAAACAGTTTTGATTGGATAAACAGGGTTAGGTTAAGGACCAACTGAACTAAAGGGAAGTAACCAGGTAACCAATGGGACACGGCTACTGGAAAGAGGAAATGTTTGCTCGTGGTTTGCGGTTCAGTTGGATTTTTGTACATTTTTGGCGATGGTTCAACGTTAATATTGACATGTTGGATTTCGGTGGGGTTGACTCTATATTATGGAACATCATAGGGATCTTTAATTGTCTATACTAGAATGCCCTCAGCTCTATATCTGCTGCCAAGTAGGAACCTGGAGTTGACTGCTTTGTCAGTCACTGGATACAGACATAGGATGAGTCTTCAGCGGGCTATATTCCCAAAGACCATGACGAGTAAAGAATTTGCGCCGTCACCAAATTCCTATTGGGAGCAGAACGCAAACAGCCGAGCGGACATCTGACCATCCTGTCACTGCTATCTGTTATTGTCCAGCTCCTATGCTCCAGACTGTCAGTCTGTGTGTTGGTACTACTGCCCAGGCTATTCTCCCTGTGTCACTGTGCTAGTGAACAGACACCACTAACATAGCCCTGTATGGAACACCTAGAGAGGGGACAGACACCACTAACATAGCCCTGTATGGAACACCTAGAGAGGGGACAAGACCACTAACATAGCCCTGTATGGAACACCTAGAGAGGGGACAGACACCACTAACATAGCCCTGTATGGAAACACCTAAGAGGGGACAGACACCACTAACATAGCCCTGTATGGAACACCTAGAGAGGGACAGACACCACTAACAAGCCCTGTATGGAACACCTAGAGAGAGGGACAGACACCACTAACATAGCCCTGTATGGAACACCTAGAGAGGGGACAGACCACTAACATAGCCCTGTATGGAACACTAGAGAGGGGACAGACACCCTAACATAGCCCTGTATGGAACACCTAGAGAGGGGACAGACACCACCTAACATAGCCTGTATGGAACACCTAGAGAGGGGACAGCACCCTAACATAGCCCTGTATGGAACACCTAGAGAGGGGACAGAACACCTCTAACATAGCCCTGTATGGAACACCTAGAGAGGGGACAGACACACCTACATAGCCCTGTATGGAATACCTAGAGAGGGGACAGACACCTCTAACATAGCCCTGTATGGAACACCTAGAGAGGGGACAGACACCTCTAACATAGCCCTGTATGGAACACCTAGAGAGGGGACAGACACCTCTAACATAGCCCTGTATGGAACACCTAGAGAGGGGACAGACACCTCTAACATAGCCCTGTATGGAACACCTAGAGAGGGACAGACACCACTAACATAGCCCTGTATGGAACACCTAGAGAGGGGACAGACACCACCTACATAGCCCTGTATGGAACACCTAGAGAGGGGACAGGACACCTCTAACATAGCCTGTATGAACACCTAGAGAGGGGACAGACACACCCTACATAGCCCTGTATGGAACACCTAGAGGGGGACAGACACCTCTAACATAGCCCTGTATGGAACACCTAGAGAGGGACAGAACACCACCTACATAGCCCTGTATGGAACACCTAGAGAGGGACAGACACCTCTAACATAGCCCGTATGAAACACCTAGAGAGGGGACAGACACCTCTAACATAGCCCTGTATGGAACACCTAGAGAGGGGACAGACACCACCTACATAGCCCTGTATGGAACACCTAGAGAGGGACAGACACCTCAACATAGCCCTGTATGGAACACGCCTAGAGAGGGGACAGACACCACCTAACATAGCCCTGTATGGAACACCTAGAGAGGGGACAGACACCTCTAACATAGCCCTGTATGAACACCTAGAGAGGGACAGACACCACTAACATAGCCCTGTATGGAACACCTAGAGAGGGGACAGACACCACTAACATACCCTGTATGGAACACCTAGAGAGGGGACAGACACCTCTAACATAGCCCTGTATGGAAACACCTAGAGAGGGGACAGACACCTCTAACATAGCCCTGTATGGAACACCTAGAGAGGGGACAGACACCTCTAACATAGCCCTGTATGGAACACCTAGAGAGGGGACAGAGTGGAGAAGGGTGCCAGGGGCTTACAGTGTGTTGCTGTGGTCCTGTCCCGTCCCCTGGCAAAAGCTGCTGTGGCGAGGACGATTTCCGCATGGCAGCGTCTTCTTCAGACATGGCCTCACCGGGCTTCGTTAAGTGACACTAGTTTGAAATGGCATAAAAGATATCATTGCATAACATATACAAGTGTCAATAGTTAACCTTTTATTTAACTAGGCAAGTCAGTTAAGAACAAATTCTTATTTACAATGACGGCCTACACTGGCCAAACCCTAACTAGGACGAAGCTGGGCCAATTGTGCGCCGCTCTATGGGAATAAACTATGCTTTCAGGTGGATTTCTTCTGGGTTTTTTGTTTTTAAGTAACGTTGGCATATCGCCATTCATGGTAAGGATTAATAAGGCTAAACATTGTAATGTACACTGAGCTTCAGCAAAGGAAACTAACAGAAATAAAGGAATCGAGGAAAACGTTAAATAATAATACATATCAACATGTTAGCTTAAAGTTTGTATACACTACAAGGCGTGTAAGCTGGAAATAATGTTTTCAAAAACTCAGAAAGCTCTACCTATAGAAATAAACACAAATTCTGAAGATTGCAAAAATAACTAAGAAATCATATTCCAGCAGATAACAGCGTTCTAAAATAACTTTAGAGTTAGCTTGAAAATCTGGACTTGAGCTTTGAAAGGATTCAGTTCCAGGATATTTGATAGTATGACTACAACACTTAACGCAAAGAACTTGACACGCCAGAAGACTGAAAAAACAGATGGTTAGCAGCAACGTGTTAACCATACATCACAAGGAAGAAAATAGTATAGTTTGTATTGCTGCATGAGATTCCATATAACCAACACTACTGTTTAACAAATTCATTAAAACTCAGCAAAAAAAGAAATGTTCCTTTATCAGGACCCTGTCTTTCAAAGAGAATTCATAAAAATCCAAATAACTTCACAGATCTTCATTGTAAAGGGGTTAAACACTGTTTCCCATGCTTGTTCAATGAACCATAAACATGTACTTGTGGAACAGTCGTGAAGACACAAACAGCTTACAGACGGTAGGCAATTAAGGTCATAGTTAAGAAAACGTAGGACACTAAAGAGGCCTTTCTACTGACTCTGAAAAACACAAAAAGAAAGATGCCCAGGGTCCCTGCTGTGTGAACGTGCCTTAGGCATGCTGCAAGGAGGCATGAGGACTGCAGATGTGGTCAGGGCAATAAATTGCAATGTCCGTACTGTGAGACACCTAAGACTGCGCTACAGGGAGACAGGACGGACAGCTGATCGTCCTTGCAGTGGCAGACCACGTGTAACAGGATCGGTACATCCGAACATCACAACTGCGGGACATGTACAGGATGCCAACAACAACTGCCCGAGTTACACCTGGAATGCACAATCCCTCCATCAGTGATCAGACTGTCCGCAATAGGCTGAGAAGGGCTGGACGGAGTGCTTGAAGGCCTGTTGTAAGGCAGGTCCTCACCGGCAACGTCGCCTACGGGCACAAACCCACCGTCGCTGGACCAGACAGGACTGGCAAAAAGTGCTCTTCACTGAAGAGTCGCGGTTTTGTCTCACCAAGGGTGATGGTCGGATTCGGGTTTATTGTCGAAGGAATGAGCGTTACACTGAGGCCTGTACTCTGGAGCGGGATCGATTTGGAGGTGGAGGGTCCGTCATGGTCTGGGGCGGTGTGTCACAGCATCATCGGACTGAGCTTGTTGTCATTGCAGGCGATCTCAACGCTGTGTGTTACAGGGAAGACATCCTCCTCCCTCATGTGGTACCCTTCCTGACATGACCCTCCAGCATGACATTGCCACCAGTCATACTGCTCATTCTGTGCGTGATTTCCTGCAAGACAGGAATGTTAGTGTTCTGCCATGGCCAGCGAAAATCCCGGATCTCAATCCCATTGAGCATGTCTGGGACCTGTTGGATCGGAGGGTGGGCTAGGGCCATTCCCCCCAGAAATGTCCGGGAACTTGCAGGTGTCTTGGTGGAAGAGTGGTGTAACATTTCACAGCAAGAATTGGCAAATCTGCTGCAGTCCATGAGGAGGAGATGCACTGCAGTACTTAATGCAGCTGGTGGCCACACCAGATACTGACTGTTACTTTTTGACTCTCCCCCCTTTGTTCAGGGACACATTATTCAATTTATGTTAGTCACATGTTCAGTTTAGGTCTTAGTTGTTGAATCTTGTTATGTTCATACAAATATTTACACATGTTAAGTTTGCTGAAAATAAACGCAGTTGACAGTGAGAGGACGTTTCTTTTTTTGCTGAGTTTACTATTACAGGCAAGTTCCTTGTTTCCACATTACCATGACTCTGTAGGCAAAAACCACCAAGGTCAGAATGGTGCATCTCTCCAAAAAGACATTATCTGAGACTATCAATACTGACCTTTGACTACTTCAACTACCACCATTGAAGTCATGCATCCATGTTAGATACTATTGTATTACCTTTGGGTTGTATGCGTGTGTCGTATATTGCGTGTGTGTGCGCGCATCATTTGGTGCGAGTGTTACCTCCTCGGGGCAGAGTTCGCAGGCCTTGGCCAGGGTCATACGTGCAGAGTGCGAGCGCTCCAGGAAGTACCCGTTGGAGGTCTCGTTGCTCTGGACGGGTGGAGACCAGTTGTTGTAGGTGTACTGTGGGTTTCCTGTGTAGGGTCTCCTCTCCAGCTCATCCCCCAGCCACTCCACCGCCCAGGTCCACTTACGCTTCAGGTCCCCGTTACTCTACAGACAGAGAGAGATAGACACAATTTGTAAGAGCGCTTATGAATGACTTTTTCCCTTGCATTGCAATTAAGAATCCTGAAATGGCGATTTTCTTTATACTCAAACCACCGGCGGGCCAGATTTAATCGGCTCGTGAGCCGGATTGGACTTGAGTTTGACATGTGGTCTTTTACATAGTGTCTCTGTTGTACCTGTAGGATCTGGTAGGCCACAGAGCAGCTGCTGAACAGGGCCACCATGCACTTGATACACTGGTAGGCCCGTTTCTGGTAGTGGTTTTTGGAGCGCTGAATGGTGTCAAACAGGCCGTCCCTGTCGTCTGGTATACCCTTCAACACGTTGTGGATCCTACACAGACACACAGGGAGAGAGGGAGGTCAGCTACACATCAGATAGAACAGAGATGATGTTGGCTCGCAAAATAGAAAATAAGCCAGAGGAAACACCAACCAGTGAAACTGGCCATATTCCTATTCCTAGAAGGCTACAGTGTGTGTCTGAAGAACCTGAAGAAGCTACTTCAAGTCTGATGAGTTTAAAATCAGATGTGTTGGCACTAGGTTGGGACAAAACCCTGCATCCAGTGTGTGATCTTTCCCAGACCAAAGACGTGATAATGTCCTGAGTGTGACGTACCTGTGTGTCTGCCAGGAGTCCTCGATGAGCAGGATCTGCAGCAGCAGGTCCAGGTAAGGCCTCAGCTCGTAGGTGTAGGAGTACGCCACCTGGGGGATAACAAAACACACATTATCAATAAGATCTAACACACAGAAATATGAAAAACACCACTTGGGAGGTAGAGGACGAGACCAAGGGTTTCTGAGATGTAGTGTTTTCTAGTGGTGATGGCTGCCCACTGGGGTATATGGGCCTACGGTGGTTATTACCTGCCATAGCAATTCAATTGAGTATGTTGACGATTTCTGGGGGTATGTTTATATATACACACAGTACTAGTCAAAAGTTTGGACACACCTACTCATTCCAGGGTTTTTGAGCCAATCAATTGTGTAATGACAAGGTAGGGGTGATATACCCTATTTGGTAAAAGACCAAGTCCACATTATGGCAAGAACAGCTCAAATAAGCAAAGAGAAACGACAGTCCATCATAACTTTAAGACATGAAGGTCAATCAATTTCTTCAAGTGCAGTCGCAAAAAAACATTAAGCGCTATGATAAAATGGCTCTTATGAGGACTGCCACAGGAAAGGAAGACCTAGAGTTAATGTTACCTCTGCTGCAGAGGATAAGTTCCTTAGAGTTACCAGCCTCAGAAATTTCAGCCCAAATAAATGCTTCACAGAGTTCAAGTAACAGACACATGTCAACATCAACTGTTCAGTGGAGACTGCGTGAATCAGGCATTCATTGTCGAATTGCTGCAAAGAAACCACTACTAAAGGACACCAATAAGAAGAAGAGACTTGCTTGGGCCAAGAAACACGAGCAATGGACATTAGATGGTGGAACTCTGTCCTTTGGTCTGGAATCCAAATTTGAGAGTTTTGGTTCCAACCAAAAAAGATCTTGTCACGGTATCTCTGCATTCCAATTGCCATCGATAAAGTGCAATTGTGTTCGTTGTCTGTAGCTTTGCCTGCCCATACCATAACCCCACCACCACGGGGCACTCTGTTCACATTGTTGACATCAGCAAACCACTCGCCCACATGACATCATACACGCTGTCTGCCATCTGTCTGGTACAGTTGAAACCAGGATCTGTGAAGAGCACACTTCTCCAGTGTGCCAGTGGCCATCAAAGGTGAGCATTTGCCCACTGAAGTTGGTTACGACACCGAACTGCAGTCAGGTCAAGACCCTGGTGAGAACGACGAGCACACAGATGAGCTTCCCTGAGAAGTTTGACAGTTTGTGCAGAAATTATTCTGTTTCATCAGTTGTCCAGGTGGCTGGTCTCAGACAATCCTGCATGTGAAGAAGCCAGATGTGAAGGTCCTGGGCTGGCGTGGTTACGCGTTTGTGAGGCCGGTTGGAGGTACTGCCAAATTTTCTAAAATGACATTGGAGGTGATATGGTAGAGAAACGAACATTCAATCTCTGGCAACAGCTCTGCTGGACATTCCTTCAGTCATTATGCCAATTGCACGCTCCCTCAAAACCTGAGACATCTGTGGCATTGTGTTGTGTGACAAAACTGCACATTTTAAAGTGGCCTTTTATTGTCGCCAGCACAAGGTGCACCTGTGTCATGATCATGCTGTTTAAATCAACTTCTTGATATGCCACACCTGTCAGGTGGATGGATTATCTTGACAAAAGAGAAATGCTCACTAACAGGGATGTAAACAAATGTGCACAACATTTTCGAGAAATAAGCTTTTTGTACGTAAGGAACATTTCTGGGATCTTTTATTTCAGCTCAGGAAACATGGGACCAACACTTCACATGTTGCGTTTATATTTTTGTTCAGTGTATATACAGAGTCAGTCAGTTCCAGTACCATATTGACAATGTGTAGGGATACTGGATCGATAGAGTTAGATATGTATAGGTGTAAGGTGACTAGGCATCAGGACATGGTAAACAGTGTAGCAGCAGTGTATATAACGATTGTGTGTGTATAGAGTCAGTATAAATGTATGTGCATATTATGTGTGTGTGAGCAAATAATGGAGTGTGTGTGTGTGAGCATGTGTGTGTGTGTGATTCAGCAGTTTTAACCTTTACCTGCCAGAGCAGCTCTGATAGTACAGTAGAGGAGAACTGGGGGTTTTCCCAGCAGCTGAAGCGCAGCAGCTTGACTGTCTCCTCTGAGTTGCTGCAGTCCTCGATAATCTTCTTCACGTAGCTGGTCCTAACAAAAAGGATCTCTCCCACCAGCTGCTGCACAGGCATCACCGGGGTGGTCTGGTTGGCATCGCCGTACGGGTTAGGGAGAGGGGGGTTACCTGGAAGAGAGAGAGACAGAGATCACGGCCTTTTCTCAATTGCATACAATGAATACAACACAGCTGATACTGGTTTGTCTTTGTCCGTTAACCCTGAGAACCAGAGGTCACCACCTCTGACATCTGTGTGAACGCACCATTGATGGATGACTGCATGCGTGCGGCCACATCACAGCAGCGCACCAGCTGGGAGACCACGGTGTAGAGTTTCCCCAGCTCTGCATACTGGTACTTTATGGGAGGACCGGGTCCCTCGTCTAGAGCCACCAGCATGAAGGTAGCTGGGACACTCAGCTTCAACAACTGAGTCTTCTCTGCCAGCCCTAGAGAAGGGAAGGAGAGAGGGCAGGAGAGCGAGGGCGGGCGGGCGAGAGAGAGAGGGAGGGAGGGCGAGAGGAAGAAAATGAGGCATGAAGAGAAATGTGTCTGTCCATTGCTGCCCACTAAAGTGGAAGGAATTGCCAGTGAGCCATACACTCTCTACCCATTAATCAAGGAGTTGTCAGAGTAGGTGTGCATGACAGGATGTTCTCCTTACCCAAATTGGCGTACATGACGAAGAGGTTGAAGTACTGCTGCAGGTGTCGGCCATGCTCTGACACCTCTCTCCTGAGGAGGTTCAGCACAGCCCTCAACAGGTGGTCACTGAGACGCAGGTTATCACACGCCTGACCCAGACAGGCAGAGAAGTTTAACACATACTCCACTAGACCAGAGTAAAAGTGCTTTGTATGGGTCATTCTCAGTGTACATGAAACGGGGGAAACACTTGAAAACTGAAGCCGAAAATAAGACGATTGTCTTTTGACAATTCCAGGTAGTAGCTGCTCGGTTTCAAAACATTTCTCCCGTTTCATGCATACTAAACACCTCCCTGATAGGCCGTTTCTGTTTTAGGCCCAGGAGAACCAGTCATTCACCTGTGATTGGGTGGTGGCGCCGGCAGGGGATGCTGTGGGCGAGGGGCAGGGTCCGTCTTGAAGGGAGAAGTGTGCAATGAAGACGATGAGTTTGGCGAACGCGCCCCGGACCTCAGCGCTGGGGCACTCCAGCAGGTACTCGGAGAAGCGGTTGGCGTAGGCAAACAGGATGTTGTGTGCAAACCAGTAGCGTACATTCTTACTGTGTCTCAGCAGGATGCACAGCGCATCATACCTGAAGATGGAGAAAGAAACAGAGATACACCGTGGGTTAAGGACAGGGGTGTGAGATTCAGATGGAGAGAGAATGATGCAAGGTAGAGTGGAGAGAAAGAGAGAGAGAGAAAGAGTGAGACTGTAGAGACAGGGATAGATGCAGACAGTTGTGAGAGGAGGAAAACAAAGAGAATAAGAAAACAGAAAGATGATTCACTCCGCTCCATCTATGAACACAGGTCAAGGTTGAAAGGTCAGACAGAACTCACCAGTCACTGGCGGCCCCCCGCACTACTTTCTTGGTGTGGAAACCAGTGCTGAAGAGGAACCTAGCAGCCAGCTGAACACTAATCATAGCCATCTCCTCTGCATCGGGCAGTAGATGGTCTTGTCCTGATACAACCACACAACATAAACATCGGTTCAGACTTCAGTCACAACTTAACGTCAGACTTCCGACTGGAACGTTTCAATAAAAACATTGGTCATAAAAAAAGGTAGGAAAATAAATGTTTCCTCTGTGGATGCAAATGGTGAAGGATTATGAAGAAACCTGGAGCACGAGAGACTAGCCTATTATTGATCTTCACACAAGGAGTTATTTCAATTTCAGAGTTAATGTGTGAGTCAGTCACTGGAGCAGAATCCTAAAATGTCACTGTTTAAATAGAGCCCTATGACCACATCTGCTGCTTACTCCTTAATAACAGGCTGAAATTGGAGACATTAACGATAAGAGTTGCCCGTTTGCACACAAGACACCAAAAAGAAACAAGCACCCCATACATACATAATTGATGAGCTGAAGCATTTCATCCCAACCAAGTGCTTTTACACTGATGGCTAACCCTGCAGTAGTTAGTTAATTTGCCAGCCAGCCAGCCAGATAGAAGTATACTGTGGCCTGGCTGGCTGGCTGCATTAATAATGCATTGGCTCATATTAACTTCAGAAGTCAGAGGAAATTGCTGCAGTTTACCGTCAGCCAATGTAATGTTCAGCTCTGCCATCCTATACTCTCCCTCTCTATGCAACTCTCCAAGGGAGTGGTGAATCTGCATGCATGTTACCAGTGGTAAGATTAAAAGGAGGGGGTATATTTATCTTATTAAATATTGAAAGGAATGAAAATATCAGCTATTAAAACATGGCACTACTGGGGCTACTGTAACAGGGCTGAGAGTTAGCTATACTAAGGAGTGAGGCTGGGCCTTTCACAGTGCACAAATGACAAAAGCAGATCACTGTGAAAGCAATCTCTCTTCTTGGGTTGTACACAATAGAAGGGCTCTACAGTGGAAAAATGTCCACGTAGAGCCATGACTAGCAAGGGCCAAAACAAGAGGGAACAAAAGAGACAAACAGAACCTCAGTGTAGCATCAACAGCACCTGCCTTAAAAAGAGCTCTAGAAGGTATATTGAAGCCAGTGTGTGTGTGTGTGTTCCACGTACCTGGCGGAGGGTTTAAATAGACACTGTTACAGGTCAGAAGTTTCTTAACAAACTGGAAATACTCCAGGCTGTATTGCATACGGTTGTGCATGAACTGCACGTTCTGCTTGCGCACGCTGCACTCGATCACGTTGGGCATCTTGACCTGGTGCGACGGCTTGTTGTTGGACGAGGACGAGATGGTCAGCTCCTGGATGTACTTGACCAGCTCACTGTCCTTGTCCATTGAGTCCATGCGTTCGTAGAAGAGGATGTAGGCATTCCACCAGCGCTTCTGGCGCCGGTAGGACATCCTCTTCATCATGTGGTCAAACACCTCGCCCATGTACTCCCCTCCGAAGCACTGGTTCTTCATCTCCTCCTCGTCGTCCATCTTGCACTCGGTCACGTCGCCGTCGTCAAACTTGTACCAGCGGTTCCGCTCGCCGTCGGCCCCGCCCACGTTCCTCTGCGTGATGTAGGAGTAGTAGTGTCCGCCGCTGGCCTGGCCTGAGTGGACCAGCACCCCCACCAGGCGGTACTTGGAGCTGCCCGGGGGCTCTGGGTCAGAGGGCTCGTTCTGCTGGATCACCTGGTGGTAGGACACCATACGGATGATCAGTTTAGTATAGCGATAATTCAGTGCATTGCCATATCTGCATTTATCGCAATAATTGATGTTCCAGTGAACCACAATTGGTTAATTTAAAAAAGGGACAGTTTAAATGTGGTCCCATCTGAATTACATCAAATATTTCAGATATTTGAAATGAGAACAACCACTACGTCATTATGAACACATGAAAATGTATTCCATATTTCTACACCCAATAATGTAATAATCTGTGTGAACATCATGCCATCCTTAACCTGGTTCTCTGGGTTGACGTCGTCCCCCTCCAGCTTGGCCACCCCGGCTACAGTGTAGGGCTCCATGTCCAACTCCCTGGGGAACTCAAAGTAGTCGTTGAACTTAATGGCACACTCCCTCTCCCAGTCGTAGTCAAACCTCTTCAGCTGGATGGCCAGCACTGGAGGAAGCTTCTTGATCAGCAGACGCTTCACTGTGTCCACCTGGAGGGAGGAGGGGAAGAGGACCAACCTGTTACTGCTACTAGTCTACTACATATAGGGGGAGGAAGAGGACCAACCTGTTACTGCTACTAGCCTTCTACCTATAGGGAGAGGAAGAGGACCAACCTGATTCTGCTACTAGTCTTCTACCTATAGGGGGAGGAAGAGGACCAACCTGATTCTGCTACTAGTCTTCTACCTATAGGGGGAGGAAGAGGACCAACCTGTTACTGCTACTAGTCTACCTATAGGGGGGGGGAGAGGACCAACCTGTTACTGCTACTAGGGTGAGTAGTGTTGATATGAGAGAGCTAGTAGCAAGTAAGCAGGTTGGTCCTCTTCCTCCCCTATATGTAGAGCTAGCAGCAGTAACGGTTGGTCCTCTTCCTCCCCCTATATGTAGACTGACGCAGTAACAGGTTGGTCCTCTTCCTCCCCTATGATGTAGACTAGTAGCAGGAACGTGTTGGTCCTCTTCCCCCAATAGATAGAAGGCTAGTGAGCAGAAACGGTTGGTCCTCTTCCTCCCCCAATAGGTAGAAGGCTAGAGCAGTAACAGGTTGGTCCTCTTCCTCCCCCTATAGGTAGAAGACTAGTAACAGGTTGGTCTCTTCCTCCCCCAATAGGTAGAAGACTAGTAGCAGTAACAGGTGGTCCTCTTCCTCCCCTATAGGTAGAAGCTAGCAGCAGTAAGGTTGGTCCTCTCTTCTCCTATAGGTAGAAGAGCTAGTAACAGGTTGGTCCTCTTCTCCCCCTATTAGGTAGAAGACTAGTAAAGGTTGTCCTCTTCCTCTCCTCAATAGGTAGAGAAGGTAGTAACAGGTTGGTCCTCTTCCCCCCTATAGGTAGATAGATAGCAGCAGTGGTTGTGGTCTTCTTCCTCCCCCTAATAGGTAGAAGACTAGTAGCAGGAACGTGTTGGTCCTCTTCCTCCCCCTATATGTAGAAGCAGAGCAGTAACAGGTTGGTCCTCTTCCTCCCCCTATAGGTATGTAGACTAGTAGCAGAAACTCGAGTGTTGGTTTTCCTCTTCCCAATAGATAGAAGGCTAGTAGCAGAAACAGGTTGGTCCTCTTCTCCCCCTATAGGTAGCAAGACGAGTAACAGGTGGTCTCTTCCTCCCCCAAA